>NW_022158395.1:0-192390 GCF_006535985.1 Synchytrium microbalum | reverse complement strand
GCGCAGATCCACTCACAACATGATGGACGCAAATGCTGATTTTTCATTTAAGAAAGCACGAATACTGAATGGACCCAACTTCGAAAGAATCTTTTCGTCAAATGCCAAGTCTGGAATACTCGTGAACTGTGGCCGACTGCTATCTAACTGAGGTTCTATGCAGAAGCCTGCACCAAGATACAGTATAATTTCCGCGACAATCAAAGCTCTCTTCACCATGCAACGAGTGTTTATAGAGATGTCTAGTATTATTGTTACCCTTCATAATGTACAAATGCCAAGCGTTTAAGTATGTTTTGGGTTATATATGTTTTTTCCCAACAACACATAAATTACCGTCCAGTAGACTAAGGGTTATACAAGAAAGTCAGTTTATGATGCTACAGCAAAAAGACGATAAATACAATACATACCCAACGTGTTGGATACATTTGGAGACCTGAAATCTCCGGGTTCCATTTGACGGGCGTCACTATGTGACAGAAAAATTGTTTAGATTCACGGGGCCGTTTCAATGTAAATTGGCTCATTGCAATACTTACGCCACTGTTTAAGCAATAGCCGTGCAGCATTGTAGAATATCAGGAAGGCACCGAATGCCATTGGAATCAACCAGTACAAGGGAAGCAAGTGCCATGAAGTACCGAAAGCAACTAGGTTGAGTGAAGACGTTTAGAATCAAGAGCGTCCTTAAGAAAACTATGTGATAACTTACTGTTGAATGGAGGAGCATAAACGATAACCACGGTAAATGCGACACCACCAACAACACTCCACCAAGTCGCAGTGTTTCTGAATTCAAGAGGTATGAGTATATCAAGACGTTTTAAACACACAAGCAAGATTCTAGGCCACTTACGCAATCATATACATTCCAAATGGCAATCGGAATCGAGATTTGCAGGCAAACAAGTTCCACATTTGAATAATCTGCAACACAAGGTCGAGTTAATAAACCTTTGCCAAAAATGGTACCTTCTAAAACGTACCATAATGGAAAAGTAGAAGGCAGATTGGGCTTGAGCGAAAGCTTCGACTTGAGCTGAATCGTTCTGCAAACAAAAAAAAATCAGCCATCCCAACAACTGCTAAATAGGCGGCACGACCACTCAGAGTACATACCAAGACATTTCCAGTCACAGTAGTGTATGATGGAGCTCCGACCACAAAGTAGTTGCCATTGGTTTGCATTTGAACAGTATCCCAAGGACTAACACCGAATACAATTCCGGTAGCGGGATCTACTCCCTTCCTATTTTCAATGGTAGTGTCACGTCAGTCTATTTGTTTGAAAGTGATGATAAATATATGGAAACAGAAAACTTACCAGAAAACAACAAAGAATGTAGTCAAAGCACCCAAGAATTCAATCATACCACCTTCCAAATACGAGTAACTCAAACCATCCAAATCAACCAGCACATCGCCTTCTGGTCCTTCAAAGAGTTGCTTCCACCACCATCTTTGAGTCATTTGTTTCATTGTGTGGAAGGCGACTTGGAAGGAGGAGGGCTTGATTTCTTCACCTCCTTCGACATCTTGTGGGATGACTAGGGCGTGAGAAGCTTGTTCGGCTTCACGGGCTCGTTTGCGTTTGATGGAGTCAGCGGTAACTGGCTTTCGAGGAGGTAGACGCATGAGACCACCTGCAGTTTCTGGTAATTCCCAGGCATATGATAAAGCAGCAAACAATTCGAATCCTAAATCGACGACTAGAATCTGCAGAGCTCCAATAGCAACGGGGATTGGGATGATGACATATAAGAGGTATGGTAATACTTCGGGAATAATGTGGGTGACGACATCTACGTTCAAGAAAGGATGTCAGTAATCTGTTTCTTTCCTTTTTCGCTTCACGTTGTCGCTTACATCGAATGGATTTCTTCAAATTGGCGAAAATCAAACGACCTTCAGCGATACCATTAACAGTACTAGCAAAGTTATCATCCAACAAAATCATAGCAGCAGCCTCTTTTGAAACGTCAGATCCAGAAATATTCATAGCAATACCCAAATCAGCCTTCTTCAGAGCAGGACTGTCATTGACACCATCACCAGTTACACCAACAATATGTCCAAGACTTTGGGCATGCTTGACGATTTGTAACTTGTGCTTGGGAGAAGTTCTTGCAAAGATGATTTCGTCTTTTGAGAAAATAATATTCCAGTCTTCTTCAGTCAGGTCATCAATCTTTTCACCGTGGATGACAATAGACGAGACTTCAGATTCTTTAATGTCGTCGACACGACGACCGGTACGTTTTGCAAGGGAGTCCTTGGTTTCACCCAGCATGAGATTGATTTTGCGACCAATTGCTTCAGCAGTGAGAGGGTGATCACCAGTGACCATCATGACTTTGATACCAGCTTCACGACAGTGACCAATGGCTTCACGAACACCGTGCTTGGGTGGATCTTCCAAACTTGCCAATCCGACAAAGCATAATCCAGTCTATGAGTTTGTCAGTTAGGGTCGAAAGTAAAAAAATCTCCGTGAGCCAACGGATACTCACTGTCTTGAAATTCTTGTCCTCCTTTGAGAATTTAAATCCAAGAGGGAATTCACTTTCAGGCAACAACAATTGAGCAAATGCCAGCACACGATGTCCCTTTCCGGCCATGTACTCGTATGAGAAATTGAAAGCAGCTCGATGTTCGTCAGTCATAGGGACGGCAACACCATCCACCAAGATGGTATCACAGACTCGCAAGATACGTTCTGGAGCTCCCTTCATGGATTGAGTTAATGGACCATTTGTGTGAGGCTTGTTGTGAATAGTCATATGCCATTTGGTGTCTGAGTTGAATGGAATTTCAAAGATTTTGGGGTACTTGTCACCAAGCTGCAAAAGAAGGATGAAGTAAATAAGAAATTCACATCAGTGAATGAAAACACAAATCAATGCTCAGACGTACTTGATCAATGTCAGGCAGTTTGGCAGCAGCATAACGGAATAAGCCCGATTCAGTAGCATCACCACTGATCTTTCGATCAGCAATTGGGCCTTCTACTTTTTCAAATCGTGCTCTAACAGAGAACAACGGATAAGTATCCATTATGCTGTTCGCTTTCACTGTTTTCTCCCCTACCTTGAACACATAGCACTAATATGCAAAATCTCAGAAACACCACTAACAGACATGTCAACTGCCACTTCCCCAGATGGAATATTCTCATTAGCACCAGCAGTGGTCATCAATTTCAACGAAGTCCAAATATTGGTAGCAGTCATTTGATTTCGAGTCAATGTTCCAGTCTTGTCTGTTGCCAGAAGAGTAATAGCACCAAGAGTTTCAACACCTTGTAAATCCTTGACGAGAACTTGTTCTGAAGCCATTCGTTTGGCGGCAATAGTCAGCAACATGGTGACTGTGGCTGGTAGACCTTGAGGAACCCAAGCGACCAAGACACCGATTGCGAAATTGAGTGCGAAAGCGATTTGCTGGGACTTGATGTATGCGACGATGAAGAAGACGATTGCGCAGGTTATGGCAACACCTCCGATGATCTAAATTGGGGATCCTTCTTAGCGAAAAAAGATGACTGCTTCGTAGTTGATGTATGGGACTCACGTAGACGAATCGATCAATTTCCATAGACAATGGCGACTTTCGCTTAGTTTCACCAGACGTCAAACCAGCAATTTGACCCAGCACGGTGTTATCACCAGTTCGAACGACCACACCATAAGCTTCACCAGCTACAGCCAAAGTACCGTTGAATGCCAGGTTGGTAGCCTAATAGTATATTGCTTCAGCAGCCGCATATAGACAGCGATGAGCTCTGTGCTACATACCTCAAGGGGATTGGTATGAGTGTTGTGAGCAACACGATCTTGTGGTTCGGATTCACCGGTCAATGAAGAATTGTCGACCTTAAAATCGCCAGCATTGAAGACATATATATCGGCAGGTACTTTATCTCCCAGTCGAACAAATACGACATCTCCGAGCACTAGGTCTGCACCAGCAATCTGTGATTGAGAACCGTTTCGGATGACGTTGGCTTTTGCTGGGATCATGTTCTAGGAGAGGCGAAAAAAGTTCAGGGTGTCAATTGTTGTACAGCAGAAGAGATTGCTATCGGTATTTACCATGAATGATTCCAAAAGAGCAGCGGATTTTTGTAATTGGTAAAATTCAATCATGGCATTGAGGAAGGCGACAGCAATTAGAATAGCACCGATATACAACTAGAGCGGCGTTCGAAGCTGTTATTTGAAATGCTGCTAAAGAAAACGGCTTGCTTAAACCACGTACATTTGCAGAGTTTCCCTCGGGCACAATTCCATACAATACATATGTCAAGATACCAGAAACAATCAATAACCTAAACAGAAGAAACCGCGTAAGCGACTTGCATCAGAGCCCATGACGAGCAATCAACTTACGCATTAAATAGTGACAGCAAGTGCTCCATGAATTTGATAAACCTTCAAGCCAAGGGAAACAGGTCAGCATATTGTAACTAATAGCATTAATGCATGTCGTTTTTGTACCAATGCGTCTTTTTAGGAGGCGTCAACACATTCGGTCCGTATTGCTCTAATCTCTGCGCCGCGACTTCAGATGTCAGACCTTGAGATATGGTTGGTTTAATGGGGTCGAAAGATGTGTGATGTCTTTCTTTCAGTTGATCAAATGTCAACATATGCTCCTCCTAAAATGTAAAGAGAGAATCAATAAATAGGCACGAAAATTGGTATTGGATCTAGAGATCCAATGGATCTAGAGATCCAAGCTGAATCTAACAGCAACAACGTACAATATCGAGTTTTTTGGCAGCAGCCTTTTTCTCGCTCATTGCCTTTTCATTCTTTGTGGATATGGGGTTGGCGCTTCCTTGCTGTGAATGGGCTACACTGTCTGGTGGAGGAGCTCCAGCGAACTGGACATTCCTTGGCTCGTTACTCATATGCTTGGTTGTTGCTGTTGCTTGAGATATGAAGAAACTTGCTGCAATTGACGCGGGAGATGTTTCCGGGAAAGACAAACAAGTTTCAGGGACGAAAGAGCACTTAAATGCACTCTTTATTCAATGGCGGATGGTGTCTCGGGAGTGAACTAAGTGAAGTCAGAGCGAACACACTTGTTTGTTCCCTGGTCGAGTTGGAATTCTGTGCAGAAATTTAGATCCTATCGCGTTTCGGGGAATTTTAAGGGACTTTGAGGCAATTTGCATGGATGCCTGTAAATCTGAGACAGATGGTTTTGGCTAGTGTCTGGCTTCTGCACCGTTGCAATGAGAACGCGACAGAGCTTGCAACGTTTATATGAGGCAGTGTTCAAGAATGTACAAATTCTAATTTATATAATGCTTTATGTGGATGATGAGCTAAATAAAAGGCTCCTAGCACTGATATGATCAGTCCTGTCTCATAATGATGTTGTAGCCAAGTATTCCGTTAGCTTTCCCAAGGCTCTAGCACGATGTGATATCTGATTCTTTACCGATTTTTCCATTTCAGCATACGTCAATCCACTACTACCGTCGTTAGACTCGAATATTGGGTCCCAGCCTGTTGGGAAAAGAGCTTAGCTTACTGTTTGATTATTGCAACATTATACCACAACATACCAAAATCGAGCGGTCCTCTCGCAGGCACTATTCTACCATCATTCCGTCCTTCAAAGAGAATTGGCTCAGCACCTGGAGATGGTACAAGTGCAAATGTACAAAGAGCATACGCGCTCTTGTCTTCGAAACCCGATAACATGGTGTTGAGACCATCATGTCCCATAGATTCCAGAAACCATTTGATGTATGGACCGGGAAGACCCTTCAGTGCGTTGAAACAAAGCGCAGTGTCTTCAGTTAGCACTGGTATGTTTCCTAAAGCCGCAGAGGCTCGTTTAGCTTTATCTATGGCACATTCTTGCGTCGTGCCCTATTGAGAATATTGGGGTTAGCATCGCTGGCTATGCAACCGTGTCGTTGTGTGTATCATAGCATCAAATCTCCGAGTTGGTTTAATGTCGACCGAATACACACGTTCCAACACGGCAACTTGCCTGAATTTCGACCAGATCCAGTTTTGATGAGGTGAGATTGATATTTGTACCAGATAATATAGCTTGGACTTCCTTGAGTTTGTTGGCATTTCCAGTGACAAAGACTATAGTCGTTCTTGCAGCAGCCATTCGAATTATGCGTGACGCCGTGATGCAGCTAGTTGATAACGTGATTGAGATGCTTCCTGTCTATGTAGTTTCTATCGAATTTGTCCTCCTCGTCATTCGATTTGTTTGAATTACTGGATTCGGTTATCATTCGGTACTTTCAAACGACTCAACGAAGACATCCAACACATCCATCTGATTTCTTTTGGGGAGAAGAGGAATAAGGTAGGAAGCTGTCAATACGAAGTTTATAGACGAGGCATCTCCATTGTGGGCTATCATTGTAGTTGTGACTGGCAGTCAGGTCGACAATTGTCACCATCTTGTAGCATCGGCTATCTTGTAGATATGTGCATAGGGACAGAGGGTGATGCACAGCACTGTCAATATTCTGCACTCTACACGACCATTTTGAGCGCCAATACCCCCCTCCCTACTCTACAATTTGCCCAACAACTTCAAACATCACCAAGAAACTAACATCCAACTCGTCCCTCTAGTTATAATATAAAAAGATGGCTCAACGAGTGACATACCGAAGACGATTATCGTACAACACTAAATCAAACTTGATCAAAAAGACAAAGACTCCTGGTGGACGACTGAACGTCTTGTACGTGCACAAACGAGCCAACGGTGCTAAATGTGGTGACTGTGGATCAAAATTACCTGGGGTGAGTTATTAGTAGATGTAGTAGTAGTTAGGAAGTGTCAGGCTGTATGAGTGGATGTAGTGGGTTGTGGATATTGTCAAGTCGAGCAGTCGCAGACACGATGTGTTGGAAGCAGAGACAGCAACAGCAACAGATCGTGTTATCTGCACGGTTATCAAAATATTCCAGCTGCTTGGTGCTTGTGTAAAACCATCTAGTTGGATTGTTGGATATTGCTCGATGTTGTAGAATCCATTTCCACAGGCTATACCACTCTTTTTTGTTGCATGACACGATCTTGCTCATCATCTACTAGTCAATTAACACACTTATCTCCATCTAGCTCCCAGCTTTGAGACCACAAAAATACGCTCGTCTATCAAAGTCAAAGAAGAATGTCACCAGGGCATACGGTGGCTCACGATGTGCTGGCTGTGTTAGGGAACGAATCGTTCGTGCCTTCATCATTGAAGAACAAAAGATTGTCAAGAAGGTATGTGTCGTTTCTATAGAATTGCACCTCGTAGCATTTTGAATACTGACAGTCCTTTCTTTTGCTCAGGTATTGAAATCTCAGAGTTCCGAGACCAAGAAACCAGCTGCACCAACTCCTGCTAAAGCCAGCAAGAAGTAGAGAATTCCTGTAGATTAAAAACCTACTATGTAACATTTGAAACAAGTTTGAACTTTTGCACGCTACATTAAAATGTGTGTTTGATGGGATTTCTGATACAGGAGAATATACGGTATGCGAAACATGGATCTTTATTAATCTAATCTTGATGCCTTCCACAGAAGGAATATCAGAATGAAGTGTTGGTAAGAGAAACTCGAGCGACAAACGCTCTGGCAACATCACACGACTGCGAATGACTAGAAGAAAAACGTCGTATCAGTCAATCTTGTCCCACTATGCCTATAAGATCCATTCAGGAAACGTACTTTGACCAGAACCGATGCATGTACACAAGTGCGATGTAATGCGTAATGCAACCGGCGATTACACATATGTGGAAGATGGAGTGCGAATGAAACTAAGAAAGTGAAGCGACACATCAGGAAAAAAAACGAGTGCTAACAGTAGAGCAACAAGAAATGAAATCGACTTGCAACAATTTCGTACCCAAATGTCGAACTTCCCAGGCCAAACTCTCTCTGGAAATCTATAAGCATACAAGAAGGCCCCCACGAGATAGAAGGCTCCCATCAAAAGCATGTAATATAGGCTCAGTGCATGGTTCACAAACTCAATCTACGCAAAAACAAATCGTTTCAGACTCAAGCAACGATTCGTTTGATGAAACAAGATTAAAATCATTTAGTTCCTTCACTCACACCCCATAAGAACACAGCATGAGTAATGGGGAAGATGGCAGTAACTCCCAGAGCTACAAAGACGATCGTTCTAGCGGTGCGGAATCTAACACTTCTGAAGACATCGAAAGCTGAAGCTATGATGGTTGCGGTACCTGCAAAGTTTAAGATTAGTAACAATGATAATCATTCAACTATTAGGTCCAGCTTGTCTAAACTCGTACCAGCCACAGTCATCAGAGCAATATACCATGTTTGTAATGTAGGTGAGCATATTAAACCTGCGAAAAGTGATGAGATGTTGTGTTAAACATTTCTCTGATACTCCACCATTGTGATTTTTTCAGTAATACATAATATAATGCCTCAGCCCTTCTTCATGCGTTCGTTCGGCCAAAACGCATATTGAATCCACCCCGCCCCACCTTCCAACAAATACTCGTCCTCCTATTCCAACGTGCAAGCATACCAACGGAATATACGAAAACCGTACCATAATATAGAGCGGGAATGGAAGACCCGACAATGAGCGTGACGATTCCAACGTAATCAGCCTTATTCCAGGCTGTACAGACATCATACGAGTGGCACTGAAACAGATGGAAGGCTGCTGATAAGCCCATACAGCTGATTGAGTGACAAGATTATAAGCAATGTGATCGAAGCATGGAAGCGCCGAGTCGATCCTTACCCTATAGCACCAGCAAAGAAGCAGGACCAAGCGACGATATCGATCCAGCTAGCGTTTTCCATGGACTCTGACCATGGAACTCGATTCCAGATCGTCAGGTATGCCAATACGACAAAAGCCAGAGATCCAATCAAATGGGTATATACGTTCAAGGTCTCGTTGTGCAAGTAGAACATGGATTTGACACATTCTCGATACGAATTGTCAATGAATCGGTAACCAGATAGTATGAAGCCATTGTCTGCCAAAGGGGAGAGATGACAGTTTGAGCATCCGATCGCAATAGATTGATATAGGCAATTGGTTGTGACTATAGAGCCGATCTACATCATTCTACAAACCTTGCATCCAATGTGGCATATGCTCAAACCCACAAGTTAGAGCTTTTTGAAAGCGATCTGGCTCTTCACGTTGTCCAGTTGGTGATGGCGGCGTTGCTAGGAACACGATAACGGGCAAAGCAATCAGCGACAAGCATGTAGACATGATCTCATAATATATCCAGCCTAATCTAGTATCATCTTACACTTACGTGATGGAACTCTCCTTCTTCTCAAAACATCATCTTTGCCGTCTATTGCCGTCGAAGAGTCCACCACTTTGACTGTCTTGATTCTCATATTATAGACCTCGTGACAATACAGAACGTTGTGTCGTTTTATCTCCTCTCCACCGTCCTGCTTATATCTAAACGTCGACTTTTACGGTTTGATGAAAACTTTGACACGTGGAAGCGCACTACGACTGCCTCGCTCGCTCAAAACGTGAGTATATGGTCAAGTTCTCCACGACATAGTTCAAAGTTCACTCCTACGCGTATTTCGCTGTCCAAGTCAAACGTTCGTGGATCAACAATTCATATACCGATGTATTAGAGAGTCTTGAGACCTATTAAGTGTCAATTCTACTCTCTACCATGTCTAATTTTAACAGACTCCTTCCAAACACGTGTTCTTGGCACTCTAACAAAGAAATGAAATGGTACAGCGCAATTTTCAGTGCAAAAGCTTTCAAAATGATGACAAGAGGGTTGTTTTGGAATGCCAATGATGTTGAATGATGACGTCCTTGCAAAAGCGCAGACGTGCAGCTCAGTGAAATTCATTCAACTAGTCTTGGGTAGGTCGCTATGGCTTAAAGGGGGACGAAACCACTAGCTTAAAGGTACCCCCGTAAACATTTCCAATCCGTATCGGCGATTGTTCATTTCAGAGAACTTAACTTTTGGAAGAGAGACCTTCATCAGGTATAGCAAGTGACGTCCTTGCTTGTATCTAGAGTATCACATCTGAGCAAGGACGAAATCGATTTGACAAGTTGATGATGGCTACGGAACAGCCGTGACAGCCCAAATATCGAAGGAGACACGAGGAGAAGCATCCATCCACTACACTAAACAGTGGCAGTACTCTTTTCACGAGGTTCTATGGCCGTAATAACTAGCAAAGATACAGATCACGACGTAATCTACTAGCTTCAAGACTCAGTAACCTGCTCTCTGCACTCTTGAACATCTCCATTAGACATGGCTACAGTCCTTGAGTATGCCTCTTTAGTCTGTATGCTCATAACTGTTTGCTGCGAAGAATGTCAGGAGCTCCATTGTTTGGAGACAGCAACGGAAAACTCTCATACAAGAGCCAATCCAGTTACGCGTAATTACAACTAACAAAGCGTCCGCTCTTTAAAAAATCACGTCAATCAATTGTGGTCGTTGTTTTAGCACGTTATTTTCTTGCCAGACATAAATACGCCTGACCTTGTCGAAGACTTCTCTGCATAACGAGAAACAGCCACATAGCTACTCTTTACGTGATATAAGATTGGATTCTTGCTCGACTTTAGCACTTTCTAATCAACTCAAAGCGAGGCAAGTGGTTTGCGGAATGTGACGTGATTGAAGATATCACACCGGTGTTTGTTCCGCGTAGAGGGACTGTACCACTGAATAGGAACCTGTCGTCAGTCATCGAGCTTTGCAATGACCAGTTTGTTGACATAAAACACTTCTGTCGTACTTCAACATAGAAAAAAATCCTGGACAACGACCTACAGACGAGGACTTTACACCTATCGCTTCAATACTTGATCGCTGAGTTATGACTGTTGAAACAACCAGTCTCCTCATCAAACGTGAGCCATCGCTGGGCTTATACGCTGTATCCTCACATCCGTTGAAACAAGGAGATCTAGTGCTTGAAGCTCGACCATATGGTCTATGTAAGCGAAATGCTCGTCTTGCAGTTATGACCTCATTGATTAGATTCTAACCGATAATTCTTAACCTTTATAGCTATAATACACGAAGAACGTAAACGAGTCTGCCACACCTGCTACACAATCGCCCTAAACAAATACGCTCTATCATGTACAGAATGCACGTCAGTATACTACTGCTCATCATCGTGCCAAGATTTGAAGCAACCTCATCATACCGAATTTGAATGCACGGCAATGGTAGACCTATCGAATCTAGGACCAGTGTATCGTAAACACGCCAAGAAGGTGTATACAATCGTGTCCAAATTGAATGGAATGTTGCTCGAGGATGCTGAAGTGTATTCAGCATTAGATATCCAAGATTTAGGTCGTTTCGTTCTTGGAATGATATCCAGACGAAACGCACCAGATGATCAGGCAGGTGTCTCATATAAGGATGTAACGAAACTCATAAGGAATGTAGAATCATTAGATCGTATCGAACGCCAGCAACTCGAATACCTGTACGGGCTACTCAAAACTCTACCACATAGTAGTAACAACAACGACACGCCATCCCAACACTTCACCACACTGCTCACAAACCATTACACCCTCGACGACTTTATAAATCTAATATGCATCCGCACATGTAACGGATTCGGGCTATGGAGCTTTGAAGGCACTTCAGCCGGATTCGGAATATACCCAGCAGCATCATACTTTAACCACTCCTGTAAGCCGAATCTTATGCGGGATACTGGAATCAAACTGCATAATCCGTCAAGCAGTAGTGACTCAAACGTAACGACGTTCTTGGATGCTGAACCTCGAGTAAAATTCTTTGCTCTTCATGATATGGAAGAGGGGGCAGCATTATATCATTCGTATATAGATTTCACGCTTCCGAGAAGGGAGAGACAGGAGTTGTTGAGGGACGGGTATTACTTTGAGTGTGGTTGTGAGAGGTGTGTAAATGAAGATGAGGGCTGGATTCGAACGTATTCGTGTCCGGGATGCTCATCAGCTAGGATACCAGGGTATGATTGTGGGAGGTGTGGTGCTAGAAAACACTCTGAAGTTTAAGCTATCGCATTACCACATAACTTATAAAATTCATAGCATGCCAAAGTGTACATTCAATCACTGTTAGTTATCATAATACAACGAAAACCGACAATTCCCTGTCTCGACATAAATACTGAGCAGATGCAACCTCGAACAAAATAAGAATGCGTCAGACTGTATCCATGAACGCGCCCACACCTCGCTCTTCCACACATCCCACGCAACAAGAACCCGCAAGTATGCCCGTACGCCCGCAAGGCTGTGACAGTTATGTTGTTGTCTTCCGGCGTACGGTTATTCATGACCCGCAAGTCATGGCCCATCCTTAACTGCGGTAATTTCAACGTGTCTGAAGTCACGTAAATCCCTTGATATTTAGCTTCCATGAAAGGTCTGTCGTCGACGACGATGACGACGGGCCTCAAACATACTCCAGAACGCTCGCCTCGTCAGCTAGAATGTCAGGATATGTTTGTGGGAGATGTGGTACTATTGGTTAATACTGTCTACCATAACTTGAATGGTTTTTATAGCATGCCAAACTGTATATTCTCGTTGTTGGTTTTTATAATACAGTAACTTTTACATAAAGAATTTACTCTATACCACTTGCTTTTAACGTTCACCACCCTCCTAGAAATTGAAAAGAAAGACGTTAGCAACTCAAGTCCAACAAAAAAAAAATCCACCAGAAGTCTCGAACATACCTCCATTTGGCCTTCATCACCTTCACCACCTTCTTGAGGTCCTGCCATTTGACCGCCACCAGATCCCTTTTTGGAGACACCAGAGACGATGTCGTCAACTCGTAGTAACAAGCATGCAGATTCGACAGCAGTCTTGATCGTTTGAGCCTTGACTGCATGAGGTTCCCATACTCCATATTCCTTCATGTCGACTACATTGCCAGTAATTCCATCAATACCGAATGAAGAGAATCCCTCAGCTTGCTTGGCCTGAGAAAAGTAAATATTCAAGATGAGCAAAAAAAACTGCCAAATAACACTCGTAACTCCGGATGCCTCTAAAACTCTTTACAACCAAAAGCTATGCTACACTTACGCGCAATTGAGTAAGGGTCTTGATAGCATTACCACCACAATTCTGTACCAAAGTTCTTGGAATGACTTCCAAAGACTCGGCAAGTGCCTTGTATGGCCATTGTTCAACTCCACTAATGGATTTGGCCTTTTCACCCAATCGTACAGCCAAAGCCATTTCAGTTGCTCCACCACCAGGACACAATCGTGGTTCAAACATGACGTTCCGAGCTACAGACATGGCATCCATCAAGTTTCGGTCTACTTCGTTCAGGATATCTTTTGATGGACCTCGTAAGAGAATGGTGCATGCCTTGGGATCTTTACATTGGACTAGATAGGTAAAGTATCTAGAAGATGATATGAGGAGTTAGTCGTGTCGAAGAAAGACCAGATTTGGCAAAAAAAAGAAAACTTGAGAGACAGCACACGTACTCGTCACCAATTTGACGAACTTCAAACAATCCACAACCAGTTCCAATATCATTCTCGTTCAAATCCTCGACACGATTGACAATGGTAGCTCCAGTAGCTCGAGCAATACGATTGTTGTCGGTCTTCCGGACACGTCGAATGGCACTGATGTTGGCCTTCATCAAGTAGTGTTGAGCCAGGTCTATTGAAAAGCAGCAGATGATATGAGCTCTCGTATCGAGAATGCATTCAGGAGTGGTTTGGCCGCCTTTTTTCCCACCCCAAACACACAACACAGCCTACCAGAAACTCCCTTCTCAGTAAACACCAAATCAGGTTTAAGCCTAACGATATGATCACACAATTCCTTGACTTGTTCTTCTTCAATTTCCAACAAGCGAGCCCAATGAGCTTCATCCGTGACCTCAACATTGGTTTGAGATTCACCCTTCTTGTATTCCAATGGACAATCCAAGAGCATGACTCGAGGATTTTCAATACGACGACGCATCTTGGGATGAGTAACGTCCTTGTTGACCATAATGCCGTCCAATACTTCGGATTGTTCAATCTCGCCACCGGGTACCTTTGTTTGAGCGAACAAGGAGTTAGATGAAGATGTTGAGAAGCCAAAGGTTTCAGAAAAAGGCAGAAAAAGAACACGACAGACAAGAAATACGCAAATCTCATGATTTACCTTTTCAACACGAGCATAACGCTTGATATCAATCTCACGTTTGCCATCAACTTCCTGAGCAACACATTTCACAGCATCGTAAGCCAACCCACACATTAAATCACTCCATTGAGCCACAAACTTTGTCCCAATAGTTGATTTAATCAAGCGAAGCATTTCTGTACGATCCTGAATGTTTACGGGGACGGCAATATCGGTAATGATTATAAGTGCATCTTCGAGTGCTCGTTTGAATGCGCCAATGATGGTGATTGGGTGAATGGATCGTTCCAAGAAGGGCAGGGCGGATGATAGTACTTCTCCAGCTATTGTGTAAAAGCTATGCGTTAGGGATAGATCCAATGCATCTTACTGTCTGATCATCATTAAAAACAGATGTATATGTATTACCTAGGATGATAACACTCGTAGTCCCATCCCCAACCTCCTCGTCCTGGGTTCTCGACAACTCAATCATTGACTTTGCAGCAGGGTGCGCAACTTCGATTTCTCTCAATATAGCATTCCCATCATTTGTCAATACAATTCCTCCCATCGGATCTAGCAGCATTTTCAACATTGCGCGTGGTCCTAGACATGTTCGGATGATGTCTGCGACAGTCTGTTGTAAAAAATAAATAAATGTCAATGAATTGTTCAATGAACGTCAAGCAAAGGAGAGGATTGGGTGAGAGGATGACATACTTTGGCAGCTGTAATATTAGATAATTGAGCTTTACGACCTGTTTCTCGTTCCATGTTGGTGTCTAGTTATATGCAAAGGAAGAAAATGCGCATTAGAATTGAAATGTCCTTGTCCATGGAATGAAATTGGTGTCATCACTTACTCATTACGATAATGGGTTGTTGCATCATCTTGGGCAATATTTAATATATCTCTAAATGTCGGATTGACTCTCTTTCAGGAACTTGGGTGTTTGGTGCGCAGAAGTCTAGAAATGCGAAGAATGGATGAAGGAGACAAACCTGGACGGTACGTTGGCATTATTAAGAGTTGGAACGGACTTTAAATAATTATAATCTGATGCTAGACGCGACATAACACGTCAATCGCACAGATTCACTTTGGATCAAACACGTCCGCAATACAAACACCCCAACATGCTGAGATCAATAACTTGAGGTCATCGATTATAGTGATATGTCAATATGACAATTTACAATAAGAAAAAAAGAAGCAGGAAAGAGATATCCAAACACAATGTTCCTTTACGCGACTCCTCAAAGTTGCGTGTTGTGTCCAACATTCGTCGACTGCCCAACAATAGCCTTGATATCATCATACTGGTCTGGAACCAACTGCTTTAACACGTATGGTAGATCGGCTTTAACTATTTGTAAAGAAGTCTTGGGTCAGTTTTGGTTATAAGAACAGACCTTGATGTTTACACACCTTCCACAGTATGGCTCATACACGTCTGAGTCCCTGGCGTATAGTTCTGGGTGTGGAAGATCTCAATCGATGTGTTTCCTGGATCGTTTCCTAAAACGGGATTGTGTGATGAATACTGCCACATCATCAAACGTTCTGCCGACCAAATAGACTCTATCATCAAAAATCCAGCCACCAGACATCGCTTACCTGCTTTAACACCTACAATCCACCTCGGATTTACAGCTACTCTGCCACCCATCGCAGCATTTAACAATATAAACCCCTGCCCAAACTTTTCCACAAAATCATCAAATGGCAATGCACTCCTCATGTGATAATCATTTGGTAGTGCTGCAAGCGGACTCAGCGATGCAACCCATGTAGATATCGATGCCTCCTCAACGAATGTGATGTTGTCTAGTGATGCGAAATAGTATGGTCGTGTAGGATCTCGGACCTATTGATAAAACGTAGCTCATGTTAAGGTTGGTGGCCATGACGATATACAGTGCAGATGTGTACGAGTTCACCTGTGTAGATGGGCGGATGTTAGCGTCTGCTAGTCGTCAAAAAAGTAAGGATGTAAACCAGGGATGTAAAGAAACATACCTGATTCTTCATAGGCACAAGCCGTAACCCAGATCCTTTGGAAGGCACGACAATGCTCTTCCGTTCCATGACTGGTGGGTAGTGTTCATCTGTTACCATACTTTCTAGCTCAAGCTTCTAAAAACTATGGGTTACCAGCAGTATACAATGCGATACACGATAGATATAGCTTACCTGTGTCGTTCTAGTACTATTGGATGCCTCAGACAGTCTTGGCAACAGATAACTGTGTCCTCGGTGCTTTAAAGACGCTTTGCGACGAAAAACGAAAGAAGGAAGAAGAAACGTACATCACGCTAACCAGAATCGCATTATTCATATTGACAACTTTCAGATTAGTTAAAAAGACTTTTTGATATCTATTTTATGAGCAAAGGCACAAGCTTTCGTTTGTCAACTTTTTTATGCTTGGTATGTGGAAGATGCGACACGACCACCACGACCTAAGAGGATACAAACTGAGTCAGCGTACGAATCAGTAAAAAGCGATCAACCAAAGATACATACCAGTCCAGTTGGTGTGAACCCAGTCTCCTGGTTTGCCTTCTAGCTCGTATGTGTGAGCACCTAGTTCAAAAGTTAACGTTAATAACTCAAACAGTAAACCAACCGACCAAAGTAACGGGTTAACTCAAAGTAACTAACCAAAGTAATCACGTTGAGCTTGGAGCAAGTTGGCTGATCCACGAGGAAGACGGTATCCATCATAAAAGTTGAGAGCAGTAGCTAAACATGGGATTGGAGCTCCGCTCAACATGGCTTGAGCACATACACGACGGAATGATGGCATACAACGGTGGATGGCACTGGTGAAGAATGGATCCAGAAGAAGGTTGGTGAGGTGTTGGTTTTTGCGGAAGGCAGCTGTAATATCTCCCAAGAATACACTAGTAGAGATGGAAGGGTTCTTGTTAGAGTCAGTCAGGAGACAAAAAAACCGCCATTATTATAGAGTGACGTCCTGTGGTGACAAACAATTCTCTCTCGGCGCCGTCACCATCCTGTCAAACCTTCACACGTACCTTCGAATGATACAACCACCACGCCACATAAGAGCAATAGAAGGATAGTTCAAGTTCCATGCTTGTTCCTTGGCAGCCTCACGTAATTCCATAAAGCCTTGAGCATACGAGATGATCTTGGCAGCATATACAGCCTGTCTGATATCTTCAATAAAGGCCTTCTTATCGCCTTTGAATTCGACAGAGTGGGCATCAAGGATCTTGGATGCAGCCTCTCGCTCCGTCTTTAACGCTGATAGGCATCGAGCAAAGACAGCTTCACCAATCAAGGTGACGGGAGTTCCCAAGTCAAGAGCTTGGATGGCAGTCCATTTACCAGTTCCTTTCTTTGAAAGATAGAGCAGTGCATTAGTTTCGACAAGAGCAAAGAAAGAGAGGGTACAACTAAATAATGGCTTACCTGGCCAGCGGTATCACGAATCTTCTCAACCAAAGCAGTACCATCTTCATCCTTGAATCTCATGATGTCTCGAGTGATTTCAATCAAGAAGGAGTCCAATTCCCCCTTGTTCCATTCATCAAGTACATCAGCCATTTCATCGGCAGTCATGTGTAGACATGTCTTCATCAAAAAGTAGGCTTCGGCAATGATTTGCATGTCACCATATTCAATACCGTTGTGCACCATCTTTACGTAATGACCTGATCCACCTTCACCAACCCAATCACAACATGCTTCACCATCTTTGGTCTTGGCAGAGATGTCTTGGAAGATGTTCTTTACCAAAGGCCTGTGGGAGAAAGATGACGATTAGGACTGTTAAAAAGAGAGATGTGAATGGATAAATCAGCTGCTGACGTAGTTTTGGTATAGCAGCGATCATTTTTTCTCGCACAAAATCGTTGACAGTTACCACGAAACCCCAGACGTATGGTTCTCGCTCACTCACCAAGCCTTAGGAGACCCACCAGGCATAATTGAAGGACCATATCTGGCTCCTTCTTCACCACCAGACACACCAGTTCCAATAAACAAGAATCCCTTAGCCTCCAGTTCCTTGGTACGACGAATCGAATCAGGGAAGTGCGAGTTTCCCCCATCGATAATACAATCGCCAGCTTCACAATGTGGCAACAATTGAGCGATAAAGTCGTCTACAGCTGATCCAGCTTTAACCAACAACATGATTTTACGTGGCTTTTTGAGTTTGGCACATAGTTCAGCGATGGAGAATGCGCCTTGGATTTTGGTTCCTGTTTAAGTGAAGAGTTGTGTAAGGTGAATATGGTTGTTATTGTAATGAAGAAGGAAGACGATAGATACCTTTAGCTTCATTGTCCAAGAACTGTTTGACCTTTTCAGTTGTTCGGTTGTAAGCAACTACAGTGTATCCGTGATCGTTCATGTTCAAGATCAAGTTTTGACCCTGGTTTGATACAAAGTGACATGTCAAGTCAAGCTGAAAAAAAAACTCGAAATCTGTGTAATTACCATGACGGCCAAACCTATCAGACCAATATCACCACTGGGACCGCCAAGAGAAGCAGCCAATTGGTTGATGCGTGCACTGTGTTAGTGGGTTGTTGACAAAACATCAAATTGAAGGGGACGATTTGATATTGTACAGGTTTTCGTGTGTGTGAGTTGCCAAAAAAGTGATTTGGGGTTTGTGGTTTTTTTAGGGAAACAAGGGGAATGATGAGATAAATTTTGTGGTATACATGGTGGTTTCAGTCTTGCCCGTTGGGAGTTGGGTTTCCAAGACTCAAGGCAAGAGCTTGACATGGTTGATGTCCACTGCTTTCATGACGTCAATTTCCTTCAAGCTTTGTAATAACACAGGTAATGACAAGGCTCCTTGCATCTTGAAGGTGCATGATCTTATATAATATTGCATCCTTCGCCTCCTTTTGCGCAACGAATATCCCCGTTTTGGAGCAGACGGCATGCCCACGAAAGCAAAAACGCTTGCCAAATAAGAAGGCAATATAACAAACAAGACTAAAGCAAATGAATCGAGTCTTTCAACTTACGTTGCTGCCATTGTAGTGTCCTCTGAAGATGTAATAGATATAGCAGGTACCTTTCCAGTTGTTGTTATTGTTGATGACAAAGTGAGAGGTTTTGTCTCGGCTGTTCTGCAGCAAGAAAACATTCACGTCGCGCTGCAGAGGGTCGAAGAGACTATGGTGGCCGTGTATATGAAGTAGTCAACGCGTAATCGTCCTAACAGTGTGAAGCAATTCGAGGTCCGCTGCTGCTTAATAACGCTTCAACCGAAAACGGAATATCGACACTTCGCACGCGTCATAATATTGAGACAATTGGTGCAAGGTTTCCCTCCTGTCTTGCCGTAAAGACCCTCCTCCCTCCACTCTCAAAACGTCCTCAAGCAACAAGTTTTAAAGAAATTAAAGCATTCAAGCAAACGAGAAATGTCGCGACCCTTTCTCGGCCGATTCAAGACAGTTCCACTTACACTGTATCGGCCGCAGTCCTCGAAAAAGGTTGCTCTCCGAGACCGCGATGTGCAAAAGCGCTTGGGTCGTTCGGCATATGACGTTGTCTTGAAAGAAGGATTGGTGTGCCCCAGGAAAGGCAATATTTACCAAGGTACAACAGTGCTAGTACTCTCCCTCATAGCCCGCATCTAATAATTCCTTCCTAGGCCCCAATGGAATGAGTTTACGTCCGCTGGGTCTTAATTTCGCTGAAATCCTGACTACATTCAATGCCAAATCCACCCACGTCTATCAGATCAACAAGGGTAAATATCGTCAGGACCCCACGCTTTCGCATTCTATTTCTTGATACTTTCTGTATATATTGAAATGCCCCCCACCTTCCCGTGTCTAGGTATTTCTTTGCCAGACACTTTGGTCATCTTGCACGAACACACCGACCACTACTCTCTGCAATGTGATGTGCCAATGACGTTACAAGGTAAGTTTCCTGTACCCTTGCCTTTTGGTCGAGGCCCTTCTCTCATCTACATCCTCTCTTTCTTTCAGAACTCAACTCTCTTCTCACGCATTGGCTCCTTCACAACTGTAAATCCACGCCACTGCTGCAATTCCAACAAGATCATCCCATAGATGATATCATTACAGGAAAATTTGAATAACCAGGCTCTTTGGTCTATGTATAATGCACATAATCCCCAAATACATCAACTGCCATTCGACTACAAACGTCCCCAAACACTCGCTGTTTAGCCCCTTCCGTAAGCAACGATTCACCCCTACTCCGCTTCAATTCAGGATGGGGCTTTGAATAACACATGGGAAAAATCGCACACTGGTCGTTTTTACTTGATGCATCGATGAAAAAACAAAAACCAAGATTCTATTGTTGATCAGCATCTCAATCTAGGCTTAATAAAGTCCAATAATATGCTGCAACCCCATCTCAACAAATCCATGTCCCAGCAAAAGATCATTCCTCAAATCCAGACACAAGTCAACGTGTGGTTCATCAAACAACCATCCCCTAGCGCTTAAAGCTCTTGTCCTGCGCTGTCCTTGTGGTGCGACATATGCATCGTAATCGTAATTGCTGTTGGTGGTGGTGGTACTGTTGTATACAGGCAGCATCAAGGACGTAGTCACGCAGCTCATCAAGTTGATTTGTGATTTGGAGACAGCTTCAGCTGCTGATGCGAATGCGTGAGCGTGTGGTGTGAGGCCTGGTGGTGGGATTGGCAGTGCTGATACAGGTGGTCGTGCTGTTTGGCGTTGGTGGGGAAGGGTTGCAACACTAGGTATAGCGATACCCTTTTCTATTTTTATGGAATGGTTGTTGTCTTGTTTGCGTTCCTTTCTTGATGGCGTGCGGTCCATTCGTTTCTTGTTGGATTTGCCCTGTCCTTGGCATTGTGTTGGTGCACTAGTAGTGTTTGCCACATTGTTTGATGCCTTCATAGTTCGTAGCGTGAGTATAAAAGGGACCTATTTATATAATTCAAGACGTGTTATTCATATCTGAAAACATGCGTCTTCATGAATTTGCGTCAATGGCTGCGATGCACGAAATTTACCAGCAGTTTTTAATAAAGTGATGTAATTTAGTATGAAGATCGAGTCACGATTCCAACTTGCCCGTCAACGTCCTTGAATTCACCGCCGATTTGCACCTTTTCCTTATACGCAATTCAACCAGCCGCTGTGAGTGATCCTAAGTGAACTGCCCTCATACGAATGACTGAATCCGAAAGCACGCAAAACGTCGGACATTTTTCTCTAGAGTTTCGTATACATTTCTACGTTGCCGATATTAATTCGGCTCGAATATTCAAAGATACAATATGTTTGATGAATGACAATATATACAAACAGAGCGTGGAATCATCCTTGCCCCGAAAATTGAGTATCAGTACACCATTCCCACCTCCATCACGACGAGGATTTTCTAATCGTTGAGTCACGACCACTGACGCGTCATATGAACTATAAATTAAAGGGTTTCCCTGGGAGAAACAAATAGCTTGGTTATTTTTTCAGTGTTGGTTTCTTGCCAAGAATATTCGACACTCCCGACTCCTTGGTTTGGCAAGCGACTAATAACAAATGACTAATAACAAATGACGACATACCAAGATGGGTTCCAAATGCAAATGCTCCCGCAGTACAAGAGTCACTGAAAGCCAACCACGTAGACCTTGATGTATTCGTTGTCCAGTAATATCCCGCTTGTTGGCATTATTGTCTGCTGTTCCTGCACCTGCATCCATTTCAAGTCGTAGCTCTGCTTTCGATGCTAGTGCAGAATCTATATAAAGAGAGGTCCAGGTTTTAGATTTCAAACGTATTTGAAAAAAAGGCGGTACAAAAAAGGAAGCATTGCTCAACTAACGAGCACTCACCATGCCATTTCCTTTCTAGCTGCAACTGAATCTCACGATGCTCCAACAATTTAAGCTGTTTGCGCTTTGAATCAGATCTCTTCCATCCTAGACTCGTATATATGCTTCCTTCCCATACTACAGGCAACGTCACTTCCAATGACAAGGTGGCCGACTCATGAGTTTGAAGAGCAAGCATACCAACATGGGTCATTTTCATGGGATGAGGTGTAGAGATGGTACAATAAAGCTGAATGTCATGCAGCGCTCTAAAAAAAGGATGATTGTTCTATAAAAATAAAAATCTGCATACATTCACATCAATCCATCCCGTATATACCTTTCGGACACATTCTCTACTGTACAAGTAAATTTGGCCAGCCTTCCACCCGACACGCCAACAAACTCTGATTCAACGATTCTGACATCACGTTGTTGGTATTCGACAGTATCGTCTACATCCATGGGAGCAACACCTTCACTATTACTAGTACTAGCCTCTAATAACGGTATCAGACCATCTTTGAGCTTGAATTGTTTGGCGAAAGACGGCGGGGGAGTGTATTTCGAATAGGATGAGCTTAGAAACTGAGAGTAAGCTAGTGATGACTGTATAGCTCTTTGCTTGTATGTTATCTAACATGAGAATACAATATGTTAGCTTGGATCAAAAGCAAGAAAAACTCCAATAAGTAGGTTCACCAGAAACTGCGATTCGGTAGCAGTAGCCAACAGCTGTTGATTCTTGACACTCAATAGCTGCGATACCGACTGCAGAGCACTCGTTCCAGCGTCTCGTGCGACACCCTGTACAGGAAACAACGTAGAAATGTCCTGAGCTTGAGCAACAAAGTCATACAACTGACATTTCTTCTTGATTACACCATTACGTGGCTGTTGACTTCTCGACATTAACACAACCTGATTATACCCCAGATTCCTAAAATCGCCAACGCACACATCATAAGAATCATCGAAATCATCCCAGATGTTTTTGATTTCACCAGTTTGAATCAAGCACCAGACGAACCGTCCATCACGTTCTACTTGTACCAGTAACGAATCACTACGTCCGTAATCTAGTCGTGCTGGTATGATGGCATGTATATCTCCTTCCATATTTATATTGAATTGGGTTGTGTTTGACGGTACGGATCGTTCAATAAGCACTCCTGTATCTAGAGCAATCCATATCGTATGTCGTGATGATTGTATCCCGACACAACTATCTGAATACATGTTTGGTATCAAAACACCATCTTGATGTGTTGGAGTCCATGTTGGTGCAGCGAGAGTGGTGGCGGTGACTACGTTTTCTGTCTGTCGACCTCCCAACAGTCTCTTGGTGTCGTTTGTTCGTGCATGTATGTGCGTTAGTGAAGACGGTAGATCATTTTTAATACCGAAATGGCGAAATGACGTCGAGTATGGTGCTATTATTTGAGGCTGAATTATACTACTTGTAGTAGTTGCTGCTGTGCGTTCTGACAAGGTATAGATGATTAAAGTTGATGTGGTTGTTAATAGAGCTATCGTAGGGCCAGGAGCGATGCAAGTAGCTAGATTACGGAAATTCGATCAGTACAATGAAATACAGAAAAAGTGAGCTTGGCTTTGAGTGCATACCGGCAATGTCAGCAACGAGGTGTTCATCCTGTAATGACGCTAGTTCCCAAAACCACAAGGGTCCGAGTGCACTCGCCATGAGCTGCACAAGTCGTAGTGGTCGACGCCGTGACATTGAAGGATCTCCAATCAGAGCGTGAGGCAGCATCCTTTGAAAAGAAGGCGTTTCAGTCACTCGTGCTCGGTGAGTAAGGAACTTGCAACCACCCAACCATACAGTCCAGATTCATCTCCACTAACAGTTTTAAGATTCAAAATGACTTCAGTGCCATCTGAAACAGACGACAAACGGAGTCAGATCAAAAGCTTCAAATGTCTCAACAAATGTATTGGAAAGCTCCATGGATGCATAGAAAACATACCACATGCTTCATCACCAATAGTCTCCCAAATCGGCTTGAATGAATAGCATCCCATTTGCAGCATACATAATTCACCAAGCGTAGCAGCTCGAATCGAAATGGACGATTCGCTCTTCACACATTGCACGATATAGTGTCGCCAGGCAATGTGTAGAGTAAGAGGAACAGAACTGACGGGAATAAAGGCATCGATGATGGGCATGCTCACGACATCCTTGGTGAATTGGCCTGACCTAAGTGGTTCCCTTCGTTCAGTGAGCTTGGAGACTTAGAGCCTATCGTAGCTTTTAGGGCTAGGGAGAGCGTCGTTGGACGCGTCATTTATCATGAGAAAATGGATGCGAATTGGACTTTACTGTATCTCTCCTGTATTGGTGATTCACCTGAAGCTGTATTCGATAGCTAGAGTATCTGGGAATAGTATGAGTCCCGCACTAAAGTAAGCTGGATCTATTCTTCTAATCTAGTAAACTCACACTTGGCTTTTCTAGTCCAGATTACTCGGCCCCAACACGAGATATCGTCTTCATCAACAAGATTGCTCCAACACGACAAGACGGTATTCAATTAGGCGATGTGGTATTCGTAACTTCACCAATGCATCCCGATCTCGTATTATGCAAAAGGGTTATGGCATTGGAAGATGACCTAGTATGCCCCAAAGTGAAGAACATACCTGACACAACTACTTGGATCAAAGTTCCCAAGGGAAATTGCTGGGTCGAATCTGATGTGGCCGACAATAAGGATAAATGGGACTCAAACAAGGTATCTGCTCGTTAGCTGCTCGTTGTTTCAGTGGTTGGATGTGCTTTTCACGTCTGTGCTAATTTCATCATCAAGTTTGGGCCTATACCGTTAGGACTTGTTACTGCTCGTGTAGACTGGATCATATATCCATTTAGTAGGTGGGGCAGAGTGGAATCTAAGCTTCTACCAGCGTCACGGATCGTGAAGGCAGAAGACGTGTATCACTCTGATCTCGCACTTGCTTGAAAGGCCGTATATAGAACCAGTGGAAGGAACCCCTTTCATGTATTATTTATACTTTTGCATCGATTGCATTATATACAGAAGGACGTGATCAAGGAATTGCCCAATGTGATGAGCTGGCACTTGCTTGGTCAAATATTTTCGTCAGCGAGCAGCTGGCGCATTGATTAATAGGGTTCTAGCTGTCTAGAACTGCGAGAATCATAGCTAGAATGCACTCTGCATGCGCGATGGCTTGCTGATCTTCCACATCTTTTGGTCGATTGACCCCGAAGCTGGCGATGGACCGGTTCTTCAAGTTTCCTTACATAGTGATACCGACCGTTGGAGCAATGGTAACAGCTTACGCTGTCTACTCTGCCGGCCGCCGATACATATCTGAGAGTAATAGTCGAGACAGTAACAACCAAATCGCTCCTGGCGCAAAGCACCCAGATACTGTTAAAACCGAACCGTTATGGCCTACACCTGACGCCTGGATACTTCCTGAACCGTGGAGCGGCGATCTTGCGCCAGAAGTGAGTCAAAGCAAACCTCACAATAATCCAACATTTCGTGGTGCAAGTTTCATGATAACAGATTTTTAACACACAACGATAGGAGTCTGTATACAAACTAGTACAAGCCTTTCGGGAAGGCCCATTCAAACCTCAAACGGGCCTCAAGAACTTGAAACCACGAGATTGGATTGATATTGACTCACACTACGCTTACGAGATTGGACATAGAAAGGAACTTATTGCTACGAAACGAGATCTTGTTACGAAATACATTGATGGATCTATGCCTGCGTCTATCGAAGTCATGGAAGGTGTCATCGAACACATACTAGCTCGATACCCAACAATCTTTACCAGGACTGCTAAAGGTATCAAGAACCGTGTCACGGGTGACGACTGGGATATAGAAGAGGAGTTCAAGAAGGGTACGCATCCGCTCGAGATATGTGGCATGCTCTGTCAAGAGGACTTTTGTATTATGGAGCGCAAACAGGGTGAAGATGTGTATAGGTTAACTGCTGCGAACCTCGTGTTTCCTGGACGATGGAGCCTAACGAAGAAACTGGGGATGGAGATGAAGGATATACATGCACCCGTCGATTTCTATGGCGTCATCCAAAGGACGATGGATAGTATCTTTCTTAAATTAAAGTCCCCCTTGTACCGACTGAATTGGGTGCGTAAACGTAAAGAACCACGCAGAGCTCATACGCTAACCGCCGTCACCTTAATAGGCTCTTGTAGATTCTCCCGAACTGTATCAACCCGGAGGACATCATCGGAGCGAACAGCGAGGAGATATCACAAATTACAACGTGCACCAGATGGTGTTTCTACGAGCCGAATACCAAACTGTTCGACGGTTTCCAAAGACCGGATGTATATTGTTTACTATCAAGACCTACATGTATTCGCTTCAGGATCTCGTTGAACGGGATCCATCTGCTGCTGCCCGGTTAGCGAGTGCTGTCAGAGCACTTCCTGTAAGTGTGGCTGGTCCTGGTGTATGATTACGTAACAGGATCCTGACCTTCTGCTGAATAGGAATCCACTGCTATATATAAGAGCGTGCCGGTGTTTGGAGCTCAATGTCTGCACTATTTGGATTCTGCAGCTGGAGAACAACCGGCAAACTGACGGTAGCTTGGTGAATCGGCCCCCCTTTGTAGAACATTTTATATCCTCAAAAATTGTAATCGCCACGTAACGCCTCTAATTTTTTCAAACACGCATTATCCCATCGAACGTATCTCAATACAAAATAGATCTTCATTGGACGCGAAGTGTATCATATTAGTAACCTTTTGATAATTTTACGTTTGATACTCATGTCACAAGCTACATCCCTTCCAAAACTTTCAAAAATCAAAACACACATTTCACCAAACTTGCAAGAATGCTAGCCGAAATAGACGATGACGATACAGATATAGATCCCGCCACATATGCAAACGACGACGTCAAGAGCCTGACTCAGGCATGGGTGAATGAGCGCTGTGCACCAGAAGTGCTTCCATATGAAGATGGACTCATGACGAATCTGATGGAGATGCTTGAAGTTCAGGTAGAGCGAATATTACATGTGCAAGTTCTGGATTTATTTGATATGTTCTGACGCCTGGATCTAACTGTCTTTGCATCAAAAGTCTGCAAATGTGGATACATTGCGAGATGGACGAGCCGATGCTGCCTTCTTACAAGTGCTGTATCAGCAAGAGATGGAACGGATTAAATTCGTAATGAGGAGTTATTTGAGAGCTAGATTGGCCAAGGTGAGGGAACATTGTGTCTGAATCAAGCATGCAAACGCTGATCAGGAATGTAAATGTTGAATTATAGATTGAAGAGCACGTAATGCACTATTTACAAGAAGCCGAACATCGGAGGAAACTATCACCGAAAGAACTTGTATTCGCTGAACGGTATGCTTCAACATTGACTCGCTGCAAAATCACCGAACTTTACTCACAACTTGAACTATCAACTACTAGCTACGACGAACTCATACGAAAACACCATCTAAAATCATCCCTCGAGAGTCTCCCGCCAGCTCTGCAAAGGTTAGACGAAGGTGGCGACATCAGTATGATCACCACACCCGATTTAGACGATGCCGTGTTTTGTCGCGTCATTCAAGATGTGGGTGACTTCCAAATAGATGATCGAGGCAACTCGGTATCTATGGAGAGGGATAATGTGTATATTCTGAGGTATCGGGCTATAAGGACACTTTTGGCTCAGAGTAGAGTGCAACTCTTGTAAGGAATGTAGCTATATGCAGAAACAACACTTTTTTTTAATTTACAGAATCGGATCATTGCAAAAGGGATTGGTGTTCTTGTTTTTGGTTGGTTTCATGCTTTTGAGTGATAGCTCATTTTAAGGCTACTTCAATTGAGGGGTTCATGGCTGGTGTTGTATGTAGCAAGTGATAACATGTATTATGTTAATTTCAAAAGCCAGTGGCTGAAGTTGTTGCTTCTTTGCTGTTGAGATGTAAGAGGGGCCCGTTTCTGTAACAGAACGTTGGTGAGTCCTTGTTGTGGTCTTGTCTGACTACTAGTGGCTTCATACACTACACATACCTGTCAACTCTGAATCAAATCTTGCTCATACCTTAGCCATTTCGTCGGTCTCAATTGTGTTTGTACGTGTCACAAGTTCATGCTCCAAGTGTGCAATGGAGTAAAACGACATGCAAGCCAAGGCCAGTGTTTCTCCTTCAGTTTCCCTTGGGAAGCGTAAACCACACGCGCTTTGGATGTCGTTTGAAAGTTGATACCTGCACCCTTATGCACGTCAAATCTCGTACAACACGTCAAACAACACGGCAAACCCAAGTATATCAAAAGACATATACCCTGCTGCAATGAAGACTTGGCAGTGACTCCTTACACTTGTAATTACCTCCTGTTCACTGTGCCATTCCAAAGATATCCTATCATGCACTTGAAATCGCTGGATGCATCACAAGACAATTTGGATCCTCTCAATCCCGATTACATCCAATTTCACTTCGCAATTACTGACCATCATGCTAATACAATGTATCTGTCTGAAAAGTAAGCCATTGGTACCTGTTCTTTTGTAATGATCGCTTCAATGAAGACCACTGTAGCACTTCTCACACCTGTAATCACCTTGAGCTCACTGTGCCATGCCAAAGATATGCATCCCACGCACTTGGAATCGTTGGATGCGTCACAAAGCAGTTTGGCACCTGTCAAACCCGATTCAATGCGATATGAGTTAGCAGATACTGACCGTAATGCTATTATGAAACTGATGATCCACCACGACGTCATTGGAAGCATGATGATCCACCACGACGTCATCAGTATCGCTTTCAAGTATTATCAATACTGAAAAAGGTCGCGGATGGTGCCGGCATTTCGACCTATGCACCCACTATTTTCGTGCTTGCTGCAAGTATTGGGATCATTTCTATCGTTGCTGGAGTCACTATGCCCGTATCAAAGATACTGGATGCTGTTCAGGCGTCTATCATTGTGGCATTCAGTTGGGATGTGAATGGGGCCACTGAAGCAGATGAAAGAAATAGAAGCCGATGCCTTGGAACACCATGAATCTTTTCTTGCTACTACGTACTCACTGGCAAGAGATGACGTCTTTAGGGATATGGGCAGTAAGATGAGTGCTACACATGGATCTTTGGTGAGTTATCAATGTTTCTTGATACTCGTGTGGAATGGTAAAACATAGAACTGAAGCTATACCGTTATTGTACTAGGATACTCAGACTGGGAGACGTATTACCAACGATTGATTGTATCGTGTTTATGGGACGTCGTGAAGATTTGCTTGTGATTTTCTTTCTCAAATAGAAGTTGTTTATCTTTAGACGGTAGATGATAGTGGTTTTCTTTCAGATTCAGTCAACAAGCGCGTAAATTACACGTGATCTCATAAAATTCCTCTATTTGTGCACAGACAAATTCATGGAAACCTGTCAACTTTGAACTTTCTTCAAACCTCTATGCCGGTTGCTACAATGAAGACATTTCTATCTCTTCTCGCAGCTGTGATTACACTCAGCTCTTCCTATCATGCTAAAGTGATTCCCATGCAGTTGAGATCGTTGGAAACATCATCAAACCATTTGGACGCTGTCAATTCAAACTCCTTGCAATCTGCACTATTTGATGATGGACATCATGCTTTGATGAAGCGAGGTGATTCACCACAAAGCCGGTGGTATCGCTTTCGAGTATCGGAAAAACTCAAAAAGGTCTCGGATGCGTTGAGCATCATTGCCGTCGCTCCTGCTTATGTGGTACTTGCTGCAACCATTGGGTTGTTATCGGTGGCAGCCTCAATCACAAGGCCTGTGTCCCGACTCTTGGATGCGTCACAAGCTTCTTTGGAAATGACAACGTTTGGGGCGATGACTGAGTCGATGGTAGGAACAACTTTGACAGGTCGTTCAGGTTGATAAAAGGTCTATTCAACTCACAATTGTGTCCTTTCAACCATGGTTATAGGCTTCTATACAAGCTGATTTGGGCCGCGTAGTACATGATGCTTTCCCGTCTGTACCTCAAGGTCTCGATTTGCGAGACATCGTGTTTGCAAGGATACTGACCGCCACTCTCCTGTATTTGTTGCAATAGTTTGAGCCGAACGTTCGTGAAGGAATGAACAGAGGATATCTTGGTGATGGTGGAGAGCTTTGAAGTGCTCTGCCAGTGATGCAAATGGTTGTTTACAACTGGCTCCCAGATCTTGGAATACTTGGGCTGACACCTCCTATATGGGCAATGCATCATGCTGATAAATTGGTTACTTGCAGCCTCAAAACCCTATGTAAATCATTGGGTGCTGTCGGTGTTGTCATTGGTGAACGATATTCTAGTCTTCGAGGTCCAGTAGAACCTGCATTGTATCAATATGTTGGCAGCAGCTTTTCTGATACAGATGTGCGTGACGATTGTCAATTAGGTCTATGTTTTTGTAATTGTATCGTAATGAGCAACTGTACTCACAACATGTGTGTTTCGATAGACTGGTGATGATGACGACGACAATGATGATGTCATTGCATACCCTGTACCGGTTGGACACGGAGTGGATTCTGAGGGCCGTCCGGTGCTTGCTCTCGTGGATATGATAGGTGGAGCTACACAGGACCTTGATGGCAGCGCTTCGGTGGCTGCTGATATGGGCTTACTTGAGCACCACTCCACTGGTTTGAGTATCTCACGATATGAAGCTCGAGGACGTTCTCATTTCCAATCGTTGGACGTTGGCCGTGACGAGATAACATCTCGCGGTTTGATGAATGTGGCAGGAGATGCCGCCTTGGACGATTTTCGTTCTGGGATGAGCAGTGGTCGTACATCATCTGTGAGTGCTTGCTGATGGACTCTTTGAAATTCTGTTTATGTTGTTAAGTGAAAGTTTCTCTTAGGCGGAACGTTTTGATGGTCCATCCGTCGGTCTTATCAAAGACAAAAACAAGTGAAGGTAGCAATGAAAGGCAGAACAACGCAGAGATAGAAAACTTTTCTCAATTCACCAATATTGTACTTACCTTAGAATTCTCTGATGGATTGCCAACAACAATTGATAGAATCAGATGAAATGTATGAGTATTTTTATTCCTTGAATAGAAGTTAGTTGGCAATGCAGGATCCCAAAGCATTCAATATACCACATTCAGCTACTTGTTTTATTACAAGTTGAACTTTTATATCCAACTTCTTTGAACTCATATCAGAAATGTCACGTATAGCCGTAACACTATACGAAGGGTTTGTAGGCAAAGAATATAAAAGTATGTTAGAACTCGGATGTCGATCCCAAGACCTTTAGCTGGCAGCGAATGTGCTTAAAACTATTCCAACTTTCTTACAGATCAACCAATACAGTTACGTATTAGGCTCCCTACCACATGTAGGTCACCTCTATGCTCGATGTCGGCAGTGACGCTCAACAAGAACCCAGAAGACCCGAGAAAGGAAGTAGCCCGAAGGCGTCAACCACAGGATTCAGCCCAAGGACTTCAGCCAGCTTTGTCGTCCGCCCACCACGCCAACCAAGGACAAATCACCCTTTCAAGCCAATATGTGTGTAACTGCGACCCTATCCACCTCTTCATCTTCGGGAAGCGTTCACATATTGACTTGGCACCCAAACCAAACTCACTCCACAACCAACTCAACAAGCGAGAAAACAGAACTTATTTTATACCTTGAGGGTTTTGCCATCCATCGTTTGGGCCGTGAGAGAGGGAGCGAGAGAGAGGCTAGCTAGGAAATGTGTGTAGCTCGCTCACTTGGGATGGTCGAAACCATCTAGCCCACAGCGAGGAGAGCCACAGAGAGAGAGAGTAAGCCTATTCGATGGATGCGCTGTTTGTCTAATAGAATCCACACAATTGCGATGCCATACAAGGCAAAAGTGGTTTGATCCCAACCAAGGCGAAAACACAAAACATCAAAAACTCAACCATTGCAGGTATGGACCAACGGCGGTGTTTTCGTCTTGGATGGTGATGACATCTCAGCTTTCTACACATGAAGATTCAATGTCAGCTCCAATTAAAATAAGACCATATGAAGATCTGCGGAAAGAGGCATCATTGACTTACGATAATTATATAAATTAGAACTGTCTACCCTATGAGGCTTTCCTTCTTCATTTGCGGAGATGGCATCCCCCTCTGCACAAGCTCGCCAAATGCAAGAAATCAAGAAAGTCGAGTCTTTCACGAGAGCTGCATTCTTCTATGAGATCTACTGAATCTATTCCTTGATCTACATGATTTAACGCGTAGAAACACGTTATCATTCCAAGAAAACTTGCTCGCTGACCAATTTCTTGCCATCGCATGGGAATTGGAAATGAAGCTTCGGGCTTCCTTGTTATATCAAGTGACGAGGGATTTTCGCATTTCAAATTCAAGAATGACCACAATACGTTCATCGAAATCTTCTACAACTTCTTGTCAGGCCAGTCTTCAGCTCTTTCTAACTCCAACACACTGCCACCTCCCATTCACGTGAAAAAACGTTACATTTACCAACAAGAAGTATGACGGAAAAGCGAAATCTGAGCTGGGTACCTGTTGCTTTTGGCGCTGCTGCAGTTGCTTCTCTCGGTGGCATTTTGTAAGTTACGTATTAAGTGGTGAAGTTTCCATGTGTTTATTAACGCAACAGTGTTTGTATTTGAAGACGCAATAACCTCGTCACCGAATTGCTAAATGTCCTTTCTCTCTATGAATTCTAAGAAATGTCTACCGTGACCGTGCCTTGGGTTCGACACCATACAAGAAGAACGTGCCAATTCTAGAAGGTAAATTGAGACTTTTTCCACCACTAATTCTCTACTCTGTCTGCTATTTCAGACATGATACATACCAGGATGTGGTTGTATGGGTGATTACAGATGTGTTTTGGTGATTTTTGGGATTTTTTTGAATGTACCATTTGATAAGGCCTTCCTTCGAAGTGTGTGGCTGTGACACAGGCGCAAGCAATCAACTTCAAGAGCAACACGTGATTAGCAGCTATATGACGAGTTTGAAGGGTGATCAAGAACATAATATAAAAGGTGATATTTTCACTATCTCTCTCCCCTTCTATTCTCAGCAAATGTAGAATAAAGTTGGAAGGCGACAAATAAAGTGAAACATGTGCGCATGAATTGATCGAAAGTAGTCAAATGAGCTTGAAAAACTTTCTTTGCACTACTTACTATAGCATTTCATTAAGACTGTACCCTCGGAACAAGTTTACTCGTCTTGAAATCGTTCGTTTTTGGGGTTGGAGGAGATTCCATGTTTTACGCCGCTCTTACAAACCGTAATACAAACCGTATATGAACAGAAAGCTCAATATCTATATCATGACTTTCTGATACTGTGGCTAGTAGTGTCTCTGGTTTCCTCAAGTGCTTTGTATGGAGCTAAAATCAATCACCCAAAATTGATTGTAAACGACAGGTGATGAAATGGAGCTATGATGCTTTCCCAATAGAAGATTTTCATGTCTATAGTTGACTTTACGCTAATGAAGAACACTATTTGAGCTGCATGAGGAGTCCAGCTAAGAGATTTCTATTATCTTTTCGTGATACCATATACCTTGTCGAGAACAAGAAGAGCGGTGCTGGGCTATCTTCTTCAATCCAGGAATACAACCAAACTCCAATCTATCTTGGCTGCTAAACTTCAGCCTCTGCTCCTGTCAAAAGATCACTTTCTAACGAATGATGGCACGTAAATTCGACCAGAGAGAGCCACATCCAGCTCTTGCTGTCATTTCGAGCTGAAACCCCTCATTTTAAGCTGAAAACACGAACATGCACTGGGGTTTGCCCGTTCTGACATTCCTTATCTCTACACGTCAAAGTTATCGCAATGCGTCAAACCTCAAGTTTTTGCACATTTCATATACTTATCGCTGCTATGAAGTCCATTGTCGTATTTCTCGCACTGGCAATCATCTTCAACTCTTTATGTCATGCCAAGAATATCCCTCGTAGATCTCCGAGATCGTTGGATGTATCGACCAATGTCGATGCTGTCAGTCCAAATTCAGGCCAATCTAAACTGATTGACATCAGTCATCACACCCTTATCAGACGAGCTGATCCACCACGACGTCGTTGGTATCGCTTTCAAGAATCTGAAGCCTTGAAAAAAGTATCGGATGTATTGGGCATCATTGTCATGGCTCCAGTTTATGTGATCCTTATTGCTAGCATTGGTATACTATGGTCTGAAGCTGCAATAGCAAGACCTGTATCAAAGATATTGGGGAACTTGCGATTTTCATTGGTACTGGCTGCTAGTATTGGAATTCTTGAGTCTTACCGCTTGATGGTAACTTTTTTGACAGGTCGCTCAAGTTTGATTAAGTCAAACAACTGATTGTTTGGTTGTTATTTAGTTTACTTCTGATGGGGCAGCCCGTGTATTGAGGACTCTGCCGCCATATGTATGTTGGATGGCATTTGAAGTGTCGCTTGCTATATTTAAGATACTCCTGAGCGACTCAACACTTTCCAGAATAGCTACAACAACTACTACGGGATGGAATGGACACTCAATATGTTGCTGAGGTCGAAGAGCTTAACAAGATGCTGCCTTCTATGCAACTGATTGTGTATGCAATCCTTGGACCCGCTGCAATGATTGCACTGACTCCTCCCGTATGGGTTATGCACTACGCTGACAGTCTCGCTACTCGTGGAGTTCGAGGTGGATTTACTTTATTGAGTGATGTCGGTGAAGCCATTCGTAAACGATATTCGAGTCTTCGAGGTCAACGAGCTGGTCCAACAAATACAGAACCAGTATGGCGTCAATATGCTCGCAGTACTTTGGATGCTGTCGATGTAAGTGAATCGTCTCAAAACAGTCTACGATTTATGTCCTTTGCCTTCACTAATACTCTGTACTGAAATTCTCTAACTCAGGCTGATTCTGGCGAAGATTTTCTTATGGCTGCATATCGTGAACTCGCTGAACTCAGACAACATCTTAATCGCCTGGAGTTGCTTGCTGAATCAGGTCAGCGAGTTGGAACTGCACGGAACCCATCCACGGAAGGCTTGTCTGATACAGATATACGTAGCTCAACAGTTCGAGTCAAACTACTATTACTTGTCATTTCAATCTGCACTGTTCACTGGAACTGAAAATGCCTCGGTTTGCGTTAGACCGACGGTTCTGATGACGATGACCTTGAAGTGGCCTTTATTGCATATGCAGAAGCCTTTCAAATTCATAATGCAGCACAGTCTCTTACTCAGTCAGATATAATGAGTGGTCCTACAGAAGTAGATGATATAGCTTCGTCACCTATTGATTCTGTCGTACGTGAGCTAGACTCGCACTGAAAATGCTGGTGGTCGTATCAAAGGTGAATGAATTATCAATGAAAGGTAGAAGACATTAACTCTTTGTATTTTGAAAGAGTTTAAATAAACAACTTTTATCAAGAAATTCCAAAGAATTGGAGGGCGATGATGCGCAACTTCAATCACAAATCTTTCAAAAAAGGACGCGAACGACAACCAAACTTGTTGAAAGCACCCAAACCAGGTCGGCACACTACTACCGCCACAAGTGGAATTATTACAACCATTATAGCACTCCATTCTAGGCATGGTCTCCTGCAACAAGTGCAAAAATACTGCAACAGAATCCCTTTTCGCTTTTACGATGCTCACGTGCAAAAGTGCCTACTATTGTAATCAAGAATGTCAAAAAAGACTGGAATACTCATAAAATAGCGTGCCAAGGTACCGTAATAAGCAGTACTAGTGTTTCTGCCAACATCAATGCCTGGATTTCAGCGGAGGCAATGGTGGTAAAGGGAATAGCCAAATTCCAACGAGTGTAGCGAAGGATAGAAATTCAGCAGATAAAGAGGAAGTGCGCGAAATCATTGCTACCAAGGTTAGTGTGCTTCAGGTGTCTCACATAGTGACAATTTTGTTTTCTTTTTATTGGGTGGCGTCTTGTTGCAGGAACGAACGTCTTGAACTGCTTTTCTCATTATTATTTGATTTAAAATCAATCATTTATTCTTAGGTTCACTGTACCGGCGAAGGGGGACGCTGGGAAACAAATCAAATCACCCCATGTTTCGTCAATAAGAAACATACACTAGTGCGGTATCACGCCGAATTGGCTTTCCTGTAAGTGTATAGAGAGAGAATCCTGCAAACAGTGAGGCAGATCCCATTCCATGCTACGCATGGCCTCACCGTGTAAAGTGGGATGATTAACCTATCACGTACCTTGTGGTGGAACCGTAAAGAAAGTGTTTACGCCACTTTTGGAACTAGATTTGGATACTAAAACCACGTTTCCAATTTTTGGAAAGATGGGTTAGCCACCCCACTATGGCAATGGGGAATTGGGACCGTTAATATCACTAGAAAGGACCAAAAGCCATTCCCATCATATCACTTCGAGTCGTTCTACTTTTTTTGCGATGAGCTGCTTGATATGTACCTAGAAGGTCATGCAGATGTAAGGCCGAGAATGAATGAGGTGTCGTTGAAACGGTTTTATAAGAGTTGTTCAGAGGAACGGAAGTTTCAGGCACAACCGACGCCTTATATGGTAGTTTAGAATTGTAAAATTGTTGCGTAAAAAAGCACTTGGAATAGAATCAATGAACAGATTTGATCATGTTTGATCGCGACAACATTCGCACACTTGACGCAATCAGCGAAAGCTGCTAAAGAGAGCTCCAACTCAATTGCCCAAGAAAAGAAGCTGAAAATGGTCAATGAATATCCTCGTGTCATCCTCGGGTAAGTCCTGGAACTCTTCTGTCGTCGCTTCGAAAGCTCCAAGCTCTTTTCGTGGATGCACTTTCTTTCAGCGATTACAGCCAATTCAATAGATGCAACAGCTAAACCAACATCTTCACATATGCAGAACCAACATGGTATCGGCCCTCGATCTCCTTTTTTCAATCTCCTTCAAATGTCACAAACATTAAAACATTTGGGACAACCATCTGTTAGGTTGGTGGAAGATGGATTGACGAAGCAGACCTGAAGGAAACATTCAAATATTTTGCATCACTCGGACACGATGAAGTCGATTCAGCCCGTGTATACGGAAAGGGAAACAGTGAAGCTACACTGGCCAAGCTTGGATTTGTCTCCGAGTTCAAGGTCGCTACCAAGATATGGTAACGTGCTTTTGTGAGGCCTTTTTTGCTTCATTTGATCTGACGGTTTTGTTTATAGGCCAATAAAAGCTGGCGACCACGCTCCCGAGAAATTGAAGGAGACATTCGCAGTGTGCTTGAAGGAACTGCAGACTACCAAAATCCCGTTATTCTATCTCCATGCACCAGACCGTACAGTTCCATACATTGATACTCTACGAGCAGTCAATGATTTGCACAAGGAAGGCAAATTTGAGGAATTGGGGTTGTCGAATTATGCTGCTTTTGAAGTTCAAGTAAGTTGAGCAATGCAGGCCCTGGTTGTATTCGCTTTGTTTGCTTATTCATTAATATTATGTTTCGTCTAGGAAATATATGATATCTGTGATCGCAATGGATGGGTGAAGCCTACTGTCTACCAAGGTATTATATACTTTATTAGTCACTGTTAAGAGCAAAAATTCTCATACCAAAACAACATTTAGGCATCTACAATGCTATCACTCGAGACGTGGAATCAGAGTAAGTTCCTATCACTACGCAATACCTTTTGACAGCTAACCCAACCGTTTATCCCGTCAGATTGTTTGTGTGTCTCAAGAAACTCAACATCCGATTCTACAGCTACAGTCCTTTGGCTGGTACGTTCATCCGCCGAATCACTCTCTTTTTTGCTCTCAAAACACTCACTCACATTCGTCACCACCAAAGGCGGTCTCCTCACATCCCGCTACTCATCAATAACCCAAACTCTCGAACCAAACACCCGTTTCGCAGGGTCTGCTCAATACCGCGACCGATACTGGAAGAACACATTCTTGGAAGCCTTGGATGAAGTCAAGAAAGTGTTGGAGCCGTTGAATCTTGATATTATGGAGGTGGCGTTGCGATGGTTTAAGCATCATTCGAAACTGGATGTTGCGAAGGGGGATGGGTATATCTTGGGTGGTTCTAACGGGTTAGTATTTCGACTGTTCAAGGGAGCCGGCTTTCTTTGTTTGCTAATGATATTTTTCTGAAGGGAGCACATTCGAGCTAATCTCAAGGCTACTCTATTGGGTCCTCTTCCAGCCGAAGTTGTTGAGGCACTTGATGCTGCTTGGTTCAAAGTAAAGGGTATGACAGAACCCTACTATAAAGCATTCTAAAGCATATCTTTTTTCGCTGTTTGTATCTGCACCAACTCCTCAAATACAAACGCAAAAGTTCAAGGAAATAACCAAATATATTGTCAAGTGTTTTCGAAATGCAAAAAATCTATAGAAGATGAATCTTGCGTACAAAAACTATACTGTTTTTATGTGTGTGTGTGAGTGAAGTATACATCAGTGCTCTTAATCACTGAGGTATTCCTCATCAGAATCCCATTCCTGGGTTGAGAGGTCGACCTTGTATCGTAACAGACCCCCCATTCCACCAAATCCTTTTACAAACTGGGAGCCTTCAGGTGACCTGTTTGTCACGAATTCCAATTCTGCACCAAACTTTTTGTAATTATCGGCAAGCTATTGTTGTTGATGGTGGGAGATTGAGTCAGTAAAACATTAGAGGGTGCAAAAAACCCAACAAATGTTGCCGTATGATTTCTGATGCGTCTTCTCATAACACCTTCAACGGCACCCAACAACGATACACGGCATCTACCACACTGCTGCTTACCCATTCTAATAGTGACAGCTTTTCAATTTGCTCATAATCAAACTTGGCTCCATCCGGTCCTTCACCAGAAAAGTGACTACGATCCTTTTCTTGTTCCTTTGTCAAATGTTTAATAACCTCTTCACCAGTCAGTGGATTTTTCAAGATATGCCTAGATATATCCAAGTTTTCCCACACAATCAGTATTTCGACGGCACCCTGTTTAAGCCCTTCCAAGGTATCTTCTACACCAAAGCAGTATTTACCAGTATCCTGAGAGATTTCATCAAAATACTTTTGAATGAGCTTCTTTTCCTGGATGAATTTGACATTGGCTAATACTTCGGTGGATAATTCTATAGCCTGATTAAATCCGTTTTCCCCACCATACGATACATCTACTAGTTTAATGATTTTGGCCTGCATACGTTGATCAAACATGTCTGATTGTGATAGTTCGGTTTTGAAGTCTGCTGAACCTGCTAGTACCAGACCCGAGACATTGACTTTATCGTTTGTTACAAAGAATTGGACTGCCAATTCAGCTACTTTACGGACATAGTTGTGACGTTTTTCTTCTCGTAGACGAGCAAAACGTAATGCGGATTGACCTCCTCTACCGTGCTTTTTGGGTAGATCGACCAAGAACTTGTGTATGACTTCCCTCGTGTTTCCAGTCAGGGTACCAAACAAGGTACCGTTACCATCCATGACAATAAATCCGAATTTGGAGTCGGACTCTAATAGCTCTCCTAGTGCTTCAGTGTGGAATTTGTTGTCGCAGAGGTATAGGGATGTGTTGATTGCTTTGAATGGCTCAAAGTCAATGTTGACTTTACGTTCTTTGCCTTCTTCGGTGACTATGGTGCCACAGTATATGACTAGCCCGTTCGGTGGTACCTTGTTGTATAGTTTGAGTCTCTGTTGGGTGGATGTGATTGCGGCCAAGACAGATAATCTATTGACTCTGGATTTGATGTTTGAAGCTGTTCCGTATTCGTCAGCCAGCATTTTAGCGATTCGAGATATCTGATCTTTCGGCTATAATTGGAAGGAAGAAGATGTTGAGTTGAGCGTAGTAGAGTAGTTTGAGTTTGGAGCGTTGAGGCTCGTTGGCGAGACAGTTCCTTCTCAGGGACCAATCGATGACACTGGATATGAGTTATGACATCTATACTTTGAGCGAATGACGTCCATTCACTAGCGTCAATCTTGTGCTCTCGTCAATATACACCAAGCTCACACACCCATTGCACTCAAACGAAGCACATCTTTCCAACGAGCTTCAATCCAATTGCAAGTAGGAAGTCTGTAGTATGAATTTGCATAAAATACACTTACAGGTATGATGAGGGATATCATGCTCGTTCCGTTTCCTCTAGCGGCTTCTAATGACTTGATCAGCTTTTTGATCTTCCACATTTCGACATTCTTGTCGGCTGCATTTGATGCGTCCGTGCTGCTCATCGTGGCCCCTACCCTCGGATTAACTAGATTTGAACGTCGATGCGTTAGCTTATGCTACTAATGTCTCCTCTCAAACAAGCTCTCTTCACAAAAAAGAAAATCAAGCAAAAATGACAGGAAAAGTGACTGAGCAGTAAGAAGAGGGACTGACCTAACTAAATATTATATACGGTATGCCTATTTGAACTTTGTTCTTCCACTGTCCCTTGTCTGTAAAATATTGGAAACACTGTACAAGTTTTTTTTTGCTCTGTTTTTGCACATTGACCAAGGAAGCTCTTCTAACGTGAATATCACGCTTTATTGAATTTATTACAATTTATTAGATCTATCAGTCGCGCCTCTTAGCCAAGAAATACACAAATCGGCGCAAATCAAATTTGGAATTTTAGGATGAGGGTTCGGACGCAACCCATAAACCAAAAAGCAACTGATGCTCGAACTTTTGGTAGATGATTCTTCGTCACAACCAAACAATCAACTTCCTCCTTACAACAAAGAGGTTCAAGTTCTAAAGTCTATCAAGCCAATTCCACTCCACACAAGAACAACAAGCAAACATGGTCGCATTCTCCAAACTCGCTTTGCCAACTGTCTTCATTGTTGGTGCTTACGCTCAGGTAAAGTATTTTCGTCACTTGCATTGTCATTGTTCTTCATATTTTCTGTGGTTAAGCTAACCTTTCTAACAACGCCTTTCTTTGCAGAATGCTACAAATACCACCACACCAAACCTGGTTCCAGATGTATTGCTTGCCAACGGCTTGACCACCATCGCCTCATTGAAGAGTTCCAACCCAAACTGGAGCTCAAAGAACTTGACTCTCTTTGCTCCTACTAATGGTAAGCTTTTGAATTCTACAGTCCTCTACGGAAGACAGCCTTGCTGTTTCAGAAAACAAGTCTACTTTCTTGCTGCTTCATTTCCTCACACCAACACTGTTCCTACTTCATAGCTGCCGTCACTGCTGCTTATGGAGCTACTCCAGTCGGCAACGTCGCAGCTCCCCAAGGCTTCTCCGAATATGATGTGGTCATCGACACAGCCGCTACTTCGTCCAACTACTACGTTTTGTCTGCCGCCAACCCGCCAATAGTCTGGTACAATGTATCCGGCACCATATATGCCAGATGGGGAACTGGCCAATCTATCGCAGCTCCTTTCCTTGCTGACAATGGTATCGTTTACGCTCTGAACTCTGTCGTTGACAAGCCACAAAACATTTCAACCATGCTTGCTGCCAATGCCGGTGCTGGCACAAACAGTGGATTGTCTACTCAATCTTTCCTGTCTGCTCTGTCTGCCGCTGGAATGACTGGAAGCAGTGCTACCGGCTCTTTGGATCTGTTGGGAAGCACCACCGTATTCGCACCTTCTGATGCCGCTATGGCCAAATATGCCAACTTCTTCTCCACATTGACTGTTGACCAAGTAAGTCTGAAGACTTGATTTTGTTGTCTGAGAAACAATGTTGTATAGTTCATGGAAAGACTGTGTGGCGAAGCGTTGGAGCACTTAGGCTAACATTTGACAATTACACAACCATTAGATACGATACGTACTCCAATACCACGTCGTCCCAACCAACGTACAATACTCCACCAGTTTGAAATCCTCAAACTTCTTCCCATCATTGGCTGGAGGATCTGTCATCACTGCCACCGCAAACAATGTCACAGTCCACGTCAACAACGCAACCATTGTATTGGCTGACTGTTTCCACAGTAACGGTGTCGTACACGTCATCAACGAAGTCTTGATTCCTAACAACATCCCCGGAATGACCACCGCTACTCCAACTGCCTCTGCTAAAACCAGTCCAACTGCCGCTGCTGGCTCCACAACTGCCTTGTTGGGATCTTCATCTGGTGTTGGAAAAGTCGCTGTTAGTGCCTTTGGATTGGTATCTGCCTTGTTGTTGGCTGTATTGGTACTTTAAGAAACTCTTATTTATTGGGTTGAGTGAGGGCATCTGTTGAGCATATCTATCATAAAAAACACATTTAGAAGATTTATTCACCAAGAAAATTAAAAAATGCTAAATATCCCTACGTGATTTCCATTCCTTATTTCTCTTCGTGCTTCTCGTGTTTTCATTCTTGCTGTGTGAACAACCCCAACTACTTGTACTTCAAAACTCAGCACACCGATCGCTCTAACAAAAGCAACGACTACAGAGCAAAGAGAAAGTGAACCCCAATGCTCTTATGGAACTTTATCCATTGACCTCTGTAGAAAAGTGATCGATTTCTGCATGCCTCTCGCCAGAAGTGTATCTTCCTCTTCTCGCACCAATGGCAGCGGCATTTACTGGAGCTGGTAGGCTATACTCATATCAAAATCGATTGACAGGTGCTAAATGCATACCCCATACTCTCCTTATCTTTTAGCTATCTCAATACACCAAAAAGACACTCCCTTCCTTGTCGTCTTCCCACCACATCCAAACCATGAAACAACCAAACGAATCAAATCGTCACCAGTATCGGAACGACCTCCACCATCAGATCGTGCTGAGAATTCTCGTGAACAGCAACAAGGACAGCAAAGTAAAGAAAAGAAGACGCAGGCACGAACGTACGGTGCAATGTCCTTCGCAAACTCGTTGCTGCAGACGCCATTGATACCTGCGCAACGGAATCAGCATCTTGTACAGTGTAGAATGGATGATGGATTTGGGATGGGGACTGTTATATGTGTATAGTGGTAACTTTTGGCTTGATGAAATCAAAGTTGGTATGTGACATTGTTGTTCGGGGCATCTTTGGTTGGCAGTATAAGCTCACAGCACTCGCTTATAGCGCTAAAATGTTTTGGAACCCTGTTTCTCGTTCCGTTTGGCATAACGTTGTACATATGGAGGGCATTATCTATAAACTGGAGTTATTTTGGTACACAAAACAGCAAAATCGGCGATTTTTTTTTGATTTGACTTTAATTTTTATTCTATTCTGTTTAATTCGTTATTTGTTGCTTATATTTCATTGACACATTCAGTTAGTGTTCATGTCAAAGCTGATGCACCTCGATTCAACGGTTCAACATGTTCCGAGTCAGCAGAACCAGGCGAATCAGTACATGCCACAGCTTCATTTGGTGACGTGACAGAATAGAGCCTGTCTTACGTCGTTCACGCATCTTTTCCGCTCCTTCCATCAGCGACTCACTATTGGCTTTCATTGTCCGTCGTGAAGTCGGGGCGTGACATCACTACCGTAATCATGCCCACGGCTATCGGCCCCAACAATGCCACATCACTCTATGTTTGAGCTGCTATGCTATTTCAAACATCCGATTATGAAACATGACTTTTACAAATGGCGACGTACCCCAATGCACAACCCATTGGCATACCTCATCAGCACCATATCCGCCACCAGAATCATCTTAATATGTGAGAATTTGAGAGGGATGCTTCTGAATATGACTTGGATCTTTCCAACCATTCAAATCCTCGAAGGTAAGCACCTTTTGTTGGCCAATGAAGCAAACTAGTCGACCAATAAGAGACTTCACCTCGCAACTCCAAGATGTAATACAATAATGGCAACCGTCGAGTTTTCAGATAGAGTCTTGGACTGAAGCGCAGTAGTGAATCCTACTACCATTGGAAGCCATCACCATAAATTGTATATTCCTTGGGAGAATCCCGAAGGTAATCACATCCAAAACTTTTGTGAGCACGTCCAATACTTGTAAACGATACATAGGGTACATAGGTGAATCATGTCGTTTCACGGGCATATGATACGTAGGTGAATCATGTCGTTCACGAGAGCATGACGGTCAATTTTGTTCGGTTTTTGGTTTTTGATGCGATTATAATGCGATTTGGCAGAATCCAAACCAAACTGTTTGGAATAGCATCCAATGACATCGAGAGCTTGAGGGCTTGTAGGCGTTGTGGGAGGGAGAGTTCCGTCCCGTTTGTGGTGATTTCTTTGTTTACTTTGAACTTGGTGCGGAGTTTAGGGTCCAAGATCAAATCAACAACGAGATGCGTTTTTATTCTGATGTTAGTAGCTTATCTAATCGTCGAAATATGATATTTAATCTACAAACTACAACATCAGGACATAGAACACTGGCGCAGCCTCAGTTTGGATCTCTCTCTTGAAGATTGCGGCAGCTGGCCAAACTGGCATGACATTCGAAACGTCCAACGCTCCGTGCAGTTTCCCAGGAGACCTCCAGACAGTTGTATCAATCAATTTCTGGGGCGTTTGACTGGTCTGTCTATGTCATTTTAAGATATGAGCACGTGTTTCATGCGTGGTGTTTGTGAGCCAAATTATAGTTAAACGGAAGAGATATATTTATTGCAATACCAGTTGTTATAAATACTAAGATGCAATTTCTATCACCAGCCAGTATATTCCTCATGAACGAGAGCTCCGTCCAGTAATGGATAAACCACACGACGACCCCTACGGAACAAAGTTCTAAGAATCAGCACGAACCCATGCATCCTTCCAAATTCCGTCAGCACGTACCACTCTGCCAAACTGCAAAAACATGTTTTCCCTTATATTATGAAACCCTCCTAAAAAGTCGTCGGATGGTCTGGTATTGGTACCTGTCACCATTTCATTTCGTACAGACGTACTCTCGAATTCATGTGAGCCAGCACGGTGCACTTCGTTTCGTGTACGATCCTGAAATGGTTCTCCGTTGGTGAGTAGTTCACTCCTAGCGAGCGTGCTTGCCATTTCCGTCTACCAAAGCGTCAAAATGAGGCCAAGACACGACAACAGCAGACAGTAATAATCCAAATGCTTACCCAACCAGCACCAGGATACCCACTCAAACTCCTCAAATCAATCCGACTCCCACCGGGCAATTGCCCCTGCAGATTCCCAACGCTTTGACCAACTACACCACCAACTCGCTCACACATCGCCATCGTCTCTCTACTCAGATAGGTCGACAGCTTATCAATCAGATGCAGTATCAGTGCCCCCGTATAGAACGCACCCATCACAATCCACCCCAGCACAACACCAATAACAGCGATCCCATAAACGATAACAGAAGATATGTAAATGTATGCCTGTGCAATAAACTTTAGTGCGAATCCAAATACGGTCAGCAGACCCATGATGGATGCCATGACTACAAAGACAGGTGATAATGCGATGATGGTCAAGATGTCCATGGCAGTTTTGAAGTTTTCTGATTCTCGGATTTGACGGACACGATCTTGAAATTGTTGAGCTTGTGACGGAGGAGCACGAGTGTGTAAAGTTACTAGTAGTTCAGTACCAATGGGAAGGTTTTTTACTTGTTGATGAGATTTGACAGCTTGCAAAACTTTTGTTGTGTTAGAAGAGAGACCTGCTGGGCCTCCGATAGCTTGAGCGATGGAAATTATGGCAGCGAAAAGCCACAATGTTGTCTCTAGCCTCATTTGAGCGACTGGTATTGGGTTTTCGTTGAAAAAGCTTTGACATTTGAAACTTGAAACAGTCGCGCAGCGAGACTGAGTGAGACAGAGATGGACGATTTAATAGAGACTACCTTCAATGGAATTTGAGAATAAATCTCATCAACAACTTAGAGCCGCATCAAGACATAAAAGTAGAAACTCACCTTTTCGGAACACTTTGGCATTTCGGGTGCTCAGTATTCAGGACACTCATCACTAACAGAAACGTGCACATCACTTGCATTCTTTGCAACAATTTCCTGTCAAAATCACAACTGAAGCGGACTAGCCGTGTCCCCATCATGAAGGAGCTCCAAAATGTTGATGTTCATTGTTTTTGAAAGCTACTCATAAGGCGGAGCAAGTCTTTCAGCCAGTATCAATGAGCCTGAAAATACTTGACAAAACCATAATAATCCTAGTTCCATATTACAGACTCGACAAAAACCTACTTCATCATATTCCAAATCTCATTTTGCGGCATCACAGTTTAGACAGACTGTTTGTTACCACGCAGCACAAGTCGATCTAGACATCATCTTAAACCGCATCATTTCCTCTCCTATCCTACTCGAATCTGTCAAATTCTAAGGCTCTCTATCCGAGAAGAAGGGCTCTCCGCCAGGTCGTTTTTAGAATCCTTGTGAAACACCACGTTAACAAACTACTCGGATGATCTAGTATTCGACGACCATGAAGTGAGAATCGTCACTTTCATCAGTCCCTTTGGTGTGTTAGACTCTAGGCATTCTGCGAATTTTTCGCTCTACCGTCATTCCTCATAGTGTCGGAAACCCGTGTATTTTTAGAAAATCCCGTTTGGTGTTGGAAGGAGGGGGACACAACAGAGTACGTGTAATCCAACGTTTACCATTGTTTTTCATGTGTGTATTCAATATATTATAGATTCATTCTTGTCCGTTAGAACGAAAATGTACAACAACGACCCAACATTACAGTCGCAACAACAATACTACCAACAACAGCAACCGCAACAATACTACAACACACCTCAATGGGAATCACAGCAACCCGTGTACACACAACAGTACCAAAACACTGGTGCTGAACGGCCGTATATACGTTCATCTAGGATTGAAGCTGTACCTCACACAAAGTAAACAAAACGCCGAAATGAGACACAAATTGTTTAAACGAACTATGATGAACTAACGATACACATTTTATAGATTATTCGGTATGTAATGGTACAATGATGACGATTGTGGTATCGAGAGATACATGATTTTGCTTGGTTTTGCTAATTTGCGTACCTCAATTAACCAGTGGGAAACCTCGCATGGGCAACCGACGAAACATCACTACAGAACGCTTTTGGTGCCTATGGTATTAAATACTTGAATCATCGTTTATTCCATCTGATTGTCCTAACACCATATACATTAAACAAGGCATAATCACAGAATCCGTAATCCTCAGAGACAGGGAATCAGGCCGCTCACGCGGATTTGGATTCGTCACATATAGCACCCCAGAAGAAGCTCAAACCGCAATAGGAAACATGAATGGCCGTGAACTTGATGGCAGGAATTTACGAGTTAATTTGGCGAGTGAGAGAGCTAAAGTTGATGGTGTTGCCGGTGCTGGTAGTATAAATCAGCAGATACAAGGAGGAGGAGCATCAAATGGATACTCGAATGGCGGTGGTGGGAATGGATATAGTGGAAGGATGCAGCACGGGGTTCAGCAGCAGCAGTACAATACAGGTATGTGGACGCGTCGTCACATCCAAACCCTTTACCCTCTGGGGTTTTATGTAACAACACTCACCCTTGTTTCAACAGGATATATGTACCAACAACAACCATCATCAATCTACTACCCGCAACACCTGCCTCCCCACCTGCAATACCAACCCCAGCAGCAGCAATACCAGCCGATAATACCGCAACCTCAAATTCCACAACAACATATGATGATCCCAAACCAGGTAAACGATGATAATGTGGAGCTAACGTTGTCAGCACCGACGCCTGCAGGGAGCAGTAGTGGGATTGTTGGTGTGGGTGGGATGGCTAGTGCAGAGACTTATGATGATGAGGTGTGAGCAAAGCACATAACTTGGAGGTCGATGCACGGAACACAAAAAAATTACTGTAGAATATAACATGCTGCTACTACTGCTGCTTTTGAGTTGAAATCGTTTAAAAATGTAGTAGTATCACGGTATAAAAAAAGACAGTTCGTTTCGAATCTAAGGATATGTGTGTAATTTGGTCTCTTGTTGATGGGGGCAATAAATCTTTGAACCTAGCATAATTTTTTGCCGAAACAAACTCGCAAGCAGTTCGAGATGCTGATACAAACTAGAAGTTTGAGGACAACTCTCCAACCAAGTACGTTGCGTTTGTAACAATGTTCAAACCAAAGTTTGTCAAAACTTACATCGATATCTCTGTAAACTCAACTCTTTTTTGTGCAATTCAAAAGCAAAAAAACTACACTTTACGGATTTTTTCTACTTTATAAACCTGCTCTCTTTTTATGATCTCTTCGACCCTCGGTAACTCCCTACAGCACCACCACGACCCCCTCTAGATCCACCACGACCACCTCCAGATCTCGAGTCGCGTTGTCCACCTCCTCGATCATCACCACCACGTCGTTGTCCGCCACCACCAGCAGCAGCACCCTCTCCTTCCTCACCACCAGCACCTCTCTCTCCTCTATCACGACGATCACGTCCACCGCCTTCACGAGGTCCATCTCGTTGTGCTAATCCAAGCATAGCAGCTCGTGCATCCAGCAATCGTTCATTGGATTCAACGAAATTGCCCACTTTATCAGCATACACTCCAGACAAGAGTTGTAGGCGGGTCAGTTCGCCTAGTTGGCCTGGTGGACGATGTAGGATGACAGTGTTGGTCACTTGATCCAACGATGCGTTCAATTCTTCATTGATAATCATTTTGGATACGATGGAATATACTGTTGGGATTGGAAGGTCAAACATAGATGCGAGATCTGATAGGCCTATAGAATCATAGTATGAAGCGTATGTGAAGAAGTAGGTTCGTAGGCCTTCTTCTTGGATTTTCCTATTGTTCCAAGAGAGAGGGTTAATTAGAGACGATATCTCGATTGAACGAAAAAAATTTAGTTTCGCGATGGACTCTTGATGTTTTTTTTTAAAATTGTACCTGCCCAACATCTCCTTAATAGACGCAGAATTTGGCATCAAATCCCAAATCTTGATGGACGAAATCAATTCTGTACATTTTTGCCAGTCTCCATTAGCTAACGCTTTGGCACTAGCCATGATATGATCTCGAGTGTTTTCTGGTGGACCTGTTTTTGGAAAACAAAGAAAAGAGAGAAAACCGTTATAGATTGTGATGGTAAAACAACGATGGCCAACAGCACCATCACGGCTTGACACTGCAAATGACTGAAGTCTCATCATCCATTCCATGTAGATTCTTTTGCACTCACCAGTAAACACCTGACGTTCATTATAATCCAGCATTCGTCTAAACTGCTTTGATATAACCTTCCTCTTCATATCCTGAGCCGTCATAGCCATATTCGGAATCTCCAGCAGCATAGAGCACGTCAAATACACACACTCTAATAATTCCAAATTAATATGCATATGGAAGGGTAACTGTCGACTCTTTTCCAGCTTTTCTTGCTCGGGCGTCTTTTCAGAGTATTTCAGCATTTGAATGCCCTGTGCCAATAATTCCTTGGTTTTACCAGTCGATTGTACATCTTGTAGTGCCATGTGGGCTTCTTTGAAGAGACCACATCGGAAGGCTGATAGACCGATTTGCACCATTGTTCGATTAAAGAGGATTTGAGTGGATATGTCTGTGTGTTGGATGGTATCTTGGAGGTGAGACATGAGAAGCAAGTCTCGGGCTTTATAGAATCGATCGTGTAGGGCATGATGATATACGTGGCAGAGTAGTGCACGGGTACGGATACGATCTGAGGAGGTTTTATATAGGATGGCACAGAAATATGGGATGACGCTGGCGGGGGTTGGATCTGAGGCCAAGATTGGATACAATTTACGAGCGGCTTCTTCTACTGTTTGAATGACACTGTCAGGCTGAGATCAAGGAGAAGTTACGGTGAGCTGGCTGTTGTTTCGTCATGAAAAGTCACCATATTCTCCACAACAAAAGGAAAAGACCACAGTTGACATCAAATTTACCTTGTAGTAAAGATGCTCAACACGCCTCATAATAATCTGAGCTTCATAATCTGATTGTCGTAAACGTGCGAAATGTCGTTGCGTTCGAGCAATTAATCCATACAGGGACGTCTCATCTCGAAGTCGATCAACATATTCGGTCGTATGTGGATCAATATTTTGCAATGACTTTGTAAATTCATCGTCAAGACGATCTACGAAGGATGCTACACTTCCTCGTAACCTGACTTGTTCTCCAGCTTTTGCTTTCTGAGAATATTGGAAGAAGTAATCAGTTTCGATGTGCACGAGAGCACCAACACAAACGGAGAAACGAAGAAAGCTGTCTATTGACTCAACCAACACGGCCCAACATACCTTTTCAGTCTCAGCTTCATCGTCGTCACCTTCCACATCTTCAACTACAGAGATGTGAGGATTCTCTTCCAAGAGCGTCAAGAGCTGAGCAATGTTTGCCAGAGTATTACGCCATGCATCCACATTCATATAGCCAAGTGCTGTTGGTGTATAATCGAATTGAGCTGGGATGAGGGCCAACAGCACCCGGATTTTGGCGTGAGGGGTATTGGCGACTTCTTGTAATCGTTTAAGATTTGTGACTTGAACACCCTTGTCTGTGCTCTACAGGAAGGACGCATGCGTGAGTGCTGGGATTCAAGAAACAGGCACAGTGGAAGGTAGGAGTGCTTCATTGAACCCATATCGATATCTCTCTGCAATGCATAGGCTGCAAAAAAAGGCACCAAACAACCTCGTACCTTTTTACCGCGGGCCTCCAACAACTCTCTCAACTTCTTAAACAAGGTCTCAATAGTAACTTCAAAAAGCTTAGGCACTTTACCACCTTTTCCAACAATAGTGAAATCATTGATCTCTTCACCGTCTTCACCATCTGCCAATTTAACTTTTTTAGGTTTACGAATTCGTTTTTCTGACTTTTCACCATCAGCACCATCCTCAGTTTTGAGGGTACCGGCAGCACCATCTTCTTCATCATCAGATCCAGATTCGAAATCATCGTCTTGGTCTGATGATTCTTCGTCTGATGCACCACCTTTGAGGAAGGCATTTCGACCTTTTGGTTTGGTTTTGGCTTCTTCGGCTGCTAAGGCTGCTGCTGCTGCTTCGGCGGCTGCTTCCGCTTCATCTTCGGATACATCGGTATCTACAAAAGTCTGTAGGAAGGAAAGGTGAGCAAAAAACATTCTCTGGCACTAGGTGGATGAGATGACTCTGTCTGTCACTTTTCTACACGTGTGAAGTATTACGAATATAGCAATCATATCAGTACATCGACGCTACGAGAATATCTTCGGCAAGTAGTCAAATGACTCTTGTCAAAGACACGCTCCCAAGATCACAACAGGTGCACCGATACAATGATACAGGACAACACCACAATTTTTTTCTCCTTCCTAAACTCACCTCTCGTAACTTGTTGATATCAGTCTCAAACAGCTTGTTGTGTTTCTTAATCTTTTGTTTCATTGTGCTGAATGCCTTGGCCGTGGAGGGATTCATCTTTTTCAACTTGTCCTTGTTTTCTTCGGCACTCATTCTCTTGATGAGATCTTCTATGCGGACGAGGGAACGTATATAGAAGCGGGGGTTTCCTTCCTTTTGGACGATGGCTGATAGTTTTGAGTGTAGTTTGTTGAGTTTGTCGAATTCTAGTTGGAAACAAGGTGTCAGCAACGATAAGTGAGATGTAGGAGAATGCATTCACATGCTGATTTTGGCTACATATGATGTTTTTGTTGTTGCTCTCCTCATCTGTTCACAGCAAACTCCCAACCAAACTAGAGAACTCACCATTAGAGATGGCAATCCAATCATTAATCTTGATTCCATTTTTGAGCAACTTGACCGTGCTTCTCATATCCTCAAACCGTTTATCTCTAGCACTACGTACAACTCTCTTCTGGTCATCCTCGTCTTCATCTTCATCCGAGTCTGTCTCGGCAGCGCCCTTCATGAATCTGGCCTTACGAGATACTTTGCCATCACCTGGCTTCTTGACACCACCTTCATCATCTGATAATTCTTCGTCTGAGTCTTCTTCATCGTCATCGTCGTCTTCCTCTGACGATTCTTCAGTTGATTCATCCGAGTCGTCCTTTTTCAGGAATTTGCTACGACCAGCTGGAGCAGCTGTTCCTGTGGTCTTTGCTGTACTGGTTGGTTTCTTTTTGAGGTCGAGGGATTCGTCCGAGTCAGATGCACTGTCAGAATCCGAGTCGGAGCCAGCATCGTAGAAGCGAGACGACATTATATTATATTTCGTAGGGAGCTAATTATTTGAGATGTGGATGTTAGTATCAGAGTAGATGGTTGGCTGTTTTTTGACGAGCACTCAGTTTTTTTTTCAACACTGAACAAAAAGGAGCTCTTTGACGAATTCGCGAAGCGAGGCAGGAGCAGATGAGAGGCTCCTACCCGACCTACCGTATATTACGTATAATGGCCCCTGATGCAAGTAAAACACCTTCCTTTTCTTAGCCTTGCAAAAAGCTCAATGTTGGAGCGAGCAGAAAACGTAACGTAACTTGACTATAGGAACACGCTGGATACGCCCCCTCTGTTACGCTCATTATATTGTATAAATCTATGCGGATCGCTGTTTTCAACGCGTCCAACAATCACATATTGCACATTGCTCGGCAACGAGTTGTCCGTTGGCCTTTTGCATTGATGATCTACCAAGAGTCGTGCTCGAGAGCGTGTCATATCGCGTATAATATGCGAACCAATCATATATAGCCTCTAACAAACCGAGCCTGAATGAATATGAGGATGGAAATCCAAACATCGTGAAATAAATTATTTCACGATCCAACACACAAAGCTCGTGTCTATGCAACTTTGCATAGATGCACGAAAGAAATACAATATTACAATCAAATCCAATAGATCTACCATGAACAATTTCACTTAGAAGGTAATCTCAAATTTTCACGATATCTCTTGCCATCGTTACGTGCACCTCCGACCAAAGCGGACCATAGAGCTAGAGTGTCAAACAGACTAGAGGATTGAGGATTAGATAGAAGATTAACATAGTACAATGTCGAGGATTGACAAGGACGACAAGGTGTCTCTGCTTGCTGAAGACAAGGACAAGCACTACAATGCTGAGGCTGAGAGTTCTCCAAATATGGTCCTGTTCTCCGTCCTCTTCTACATGGTCACATCTATAGGTATCTATACGAATTACATACCATCTCTATCTTTGCCTGTTTCCTTACTCCTTTCACCACTAACCACCAAACATCAACCCAATCTATTCGATAGTGATGGTCCTCGTCAACAAGGCTGTATTAAACAACACAAAAGCACCACTATCCTTCCTATGGCTACAGATCATAACTGCTGTCTTTTTGCTCAAAGCCTCTGAGCTCATGGGCTGGATGAAACTGCCTCCTCTAGATATGAGTGTGTGTAGGAGGCTCATGCCACTTATCGGAGTCAATGTTGTGGGGCTGGCTGTAAACACTATTTGTTTGCAAGAGGTCGATGCTTCGTTCTACCAGGTACGATCATGTGTTTTTTATGTTGCGGTTGGTGTATGAGTGGTGGTTGAGCACTGCTCATAAAGAGTTGTCAGGGTTCATTTCTTTGTGCTTTTTCTTCCCGCATCACACATACACGTCATACACATAATACCCATCTCTATTTATAACAGGTCGCAAGAGCACTAGTCCTCCCCCTTACAGTAATCTTCACATGGACAATCCTCAAAAAACCCTCCTCAGGCCGTGTAATCCTCACCTGCGGCATAGTCTGCGCCGGCTTCCTAACAGGAACCCTAGATCGCTCTCCAGGCGCAGTATCCCTCTCAGGAATCATATGGGGTCTCGCATCATCCGTAACAACAGCCTTCCATTCTATCGTCATCAAATCATCACTCGATGTGGTGAAAGGATCCACCATGGATCTCGTATGGTATAACAATATCCTGTCGGCTGTTGGATTGATACCCATTGTTGTGCTGGGTGGTGAAGTACCTACATTGTATGGATTGGTGGCGGATGCCTCTGCTGGTTCATGGGGTATTGGGGGCCTGGGTGATGCGGATGGGGATACGGTGGGCACTATTCCGACAGTGCAAAAGTCATTGTCGACGCAAGGGATTCAGGTCTTGTTGTGGGGTGGTTTTATCACTGTGAGTGCTGTGCCAGTTGTGTTCTGTATGTTTTTGCGCAATGAGGGATAACATTTCGATGAACGTCTTTGCTTATGGATCATGATTACCGGATGATATCAGTCAAAGAATCTAACAAGCCATCGCTACTATTAGGGTATCTTTGGATTCCTCATCAACATTGCAGGCTTCTTGCAAATAAAAGTCACTTCACCAGTGACACACATGATATCTTCAGCTGTTCGTGGAGTGTAAGTGCTTTGCTTGATTACGAGCAAAAAACGAACTGGTAATGCAATGTGATGTCTTTACCCTGTGACTTACGTCTACCTCCTCGTCACAACTCTTTAGTGTACAAACTGCCTTAGCAGTAGTGATATTCGGAGATATAGTCACTACAGCAAGAGGATCCGGAATCTTTTTGATTCTGGTAAGTGTATAAAAGTAGTTGTTTGTGGTTGCATGATGAAATTCAATTGCTGACTTTTTTTTGCAACCCATTCTGATAATCAGGTGGGATCCTCATTATACGCTTACGTCAAAAGTGAGGAATCACGGACGCCACCTGCATCTGGCCTCAATGGCAAGAGTCAAGTGTGACAAACAGGCCAAATCACATACGAAAACTAAGCTTTGTAAAGTTGTAGCAACCCTCGTGCTTTAGTTAATAATTAGACGATTTTTTTGCGTACGGCGCAAAAGCATATCTGAACCAGTTGCCCTGTTTTGTTCATGTTTTGGATCAACTAGACGTCCGTGGTTGGATTTGAACGTGGCAGCTGTACGACACATCTTACGCAACAAGCTTTAAGCATAGAAGAAGACTTGAAACATCGATCGAGAATACGACATGGCACCTCAAAAGCTCGGTAACTCTGTTGGCACTGCTGTAAACGAGGACGGACTTGCTAGTTGCGAGTATGTGAGATTGGGGAAAACGGGTATGACTGTTTCCAGGTACGCATGGGGAACGTGTATTAATGCAATAGCTATCAAGCAACGTCTTTATGTTTCAAATCGTGAAGGATCGCTTCCCTGACGTGTTCAAGGTCGCTTCCTCGTGTTTTGTCCAAACATCAAACATGGAAGCTAACATTGTCGCAACTCGTAATTTCTCTCGTTTGTAGAGTATGTCTCGGATGCATGAGTTACGGAAGTGATAAATGTATGTATTCGGAGCTGTTTTGATGCGTTTTCGACTTTCTCAAGCGGTTTTGTTTTTGGTTCTGTAGGGCAAAACTGGGTATTGAATCCAGAAGAGTCGTTGAAGCTCATTAAATATGCATGGGATAAGGGTGTTAACTTCTGGGGTAAGCGTTGCATTTTTTTGAGTTTGGTTGGATGTTGTTGTTCTGGGTGGAAACGAGTCCTGTTGTTTGACGCATTTTGCCTCAATATAAGAGTAATTCTTACTTCTTTTATGACTGTAGATACTGCTAACATGTACTCCAATGGTGAGGAAACGCCTTTCAAACGATCTAGTATCTCATATCTAACAAACTCTTCCACTAACCAGGTGAATCTGAAATCGTCGTTGGAGAAGCACTCAAACGATTCAACATCCCTCGAGACCAAGTAAGGCCCATCTCACCAAAACTCCATCCTCGAAAAATTTTAATTCGTATTTTTTTCCAAGGTGGTCATCGCAACAAAAGTATACAACCCAACCATTGAGGGAAACCCGGGTGCCCGAAACATGGGTGTCGCATACGACAAACCACCAATGATCAACAAGGCTGGCCTGTCACGCAAACATATCATGGATGCGTGTGATGCTAGTTTGAGAAGGTTGGGAACCAGTTATATTGATTTATATCAGGTATGACACGTCATCCCAGCGAAAAAAAGCAGTCAAAGACTATGTAATGGACCAGTTGCATTCAAATAACGTGGGTTTCGGGTTTCTGGTGATTTTAGATACATCGATTTGACAGAAACACGCCTATTGAGGAGACAATGGAGGCGTTGCATGATCTTGTAAAGATGGGCAAGGTTCGATACATCGGAGGTAACGAGATTTAGTGTATTTCAAACCATTCCAAGTTGCTGACCACCATGATTCCCCTGTCTCATAGCCAGTTCCATGTGGGCTCATGAATTCGTCATGATGAACGCATGTGCTGAGAAGAATGGGTATGTGATGATCAGAGCATTGAACTCGATATTTGAATCATTTTCCGAGAGTCTGATACGGATTATCTTCCATCGAAAATAGGTGGACAAAGTTCGTCTCGATGCAGAACTTTTACAATCTGATCTATCGTGAGGAAGAGCGAGAAATGAATGCTTATTGTAAGAAGGAAGGTATGCGAAACAGCCAAAAAAAGAATTACTTGATATCGTATTGCATACGCACATGGCTTTAAACGTTGTTTTACGTAGGAATTGCTCTTATTCCATGGTCACCACTTGCATTCGGTGTCCTCGCCGCTAAGGATTCAGGCTCTTTACGATCTCAAAACCGTCAATGGCGCGTCACCAAAGAAGATGAAGCAACATTGACAGTACTGAAGAGTGTTGCTGCCAAACATGGTACCAGCCCATCTGTTATTGCCTTGGCTTGGTTGTACTCCAAGTCTGAGATCACGTCTCCTATTGTTGGTGAGTACTATCGTGTACTGTATCAGATGTTTGGATCAAAGAGCTGAGCAGAATGTGGTAGCTTTTGTGTTCAGATGGTTGAATCAAGGGGCTGCAAGGTTTTGGGTTATAAGAAAGAGGGAGCCGGTTTAATCTAATTACGTTGCATTGCTAGGAATCAACAAGGAGAGGTACTTGGATGATGCACTTGATGCCCAAAAAGTCAAGCTCTCTGCTGAAGAGATCAAGTCTTTGGAGAAACCGTACAGAAACAGACCAGTTATCGGACATTTGTAGAATGTTTTGGAGTTTAAACTGAGTACAAGTAATCTACAATTGGTTTAAATAACATGTTGAAAGTGTGTTTTTGATCTAGCTTAGCAATCACAAGCCCGTTGTGTATATTTGCAAGATCACGTCCGGATATGCGTTTAGATAGCACGAACCCAATTGACCCCATTAACACAATCGGAACGTTAGACCTTCAACGCGATCTGTTCCTTTACAAGCAGTTCAAAGTCGGTTAAACGCCGTCTTCACAAATACCACACCTGTCGCTCAATTTGACTTTTCCGACAGATTCAAGCAGAGACGGAGTGAAAGGGAGACAGCTCAAAGCAATGGCGGGCAACAATGCAGCTCCCCCTGCTCCTGCTGACTTTGACCTTGACTTGGACTTTTTGGCTGGATTATCAAATGTCAGCAGCAATAACAACAATCAGCAGTTTGTTTTTCCAATGCAAAGCACTACTAGCAGTACATCGTCGCATATCCCTGCTGCGTATCCGCCTCTGGTACGTCGTATATTTAGAACATGTCGATGGCTTGACATGCGCACAATTGATCTTTTTTGACAAGGCCACTCACTATCAAAATGTCATAAATTTTCACTTGATTAGGGATATGATGGATTCCTAAACAATCGGATGCAGCCATTGAATACTAGCAGAACAAGCTCACCGTCTCTGACTCATGGAACTACCAATGGCGTGCCGCTCCTGCCTCGTCAGCAACAACAGAATTTTGGATTTGTAAACAGCAATCAGCAGCAGCAACCAATGCAACAGCCGTCACCACCACAACCATATCAGATACAAAAGATCCAACGATCTAGTAATCCATTAACTCCAACCATGCCCACTTCAACTTCTCCAATAACCGTCTCCTCATCCCCATTAAGCTCGTCACGACCTGCACCAGCTGCAGCATCATCCGACGTAATCGACCTAACAGACGGAGAAGACGATCTTATGCTCTCAGTTCTCTCAAACCTAGCCGCCAGTGTCCCCAAACGTCCCATCGACGCATCTGCTCGGCAGTCACCACGGCCAGCCAAACGCCGTGATACTAGAGACGTGCCTCCTCCTTCTCGAAGCAATAGCAGTACCAACAATAGAAGTGTGGAAGAGATTGATTTGACGGATTTCAGTACGGGTGAAGAAGCATTGCTCAAGGCTCAACTTAGATTTGCGAAGATGAAGGAGGAGCAGATTGTGTGTTATGGGCTTATGACTGCCACTGTACAGAATTTAAATCAGACGGCTTATAATGAGGCGTGTGGCACGGAACGCGAGATGCCTGTTACGCTGAAGCCGGTTAGAAAGCTTGGTGACCTATGGGGTATGTTGTAGTTATTGTTGGTGAAGTGTATATGTTGAAAGACTGTGTCTGCGCAATTTGCAATTACATGGACTCTAATGTCTTTTTTCGCTCCTAGACTTTGACGTGTATAGTCCAAGAGGAGTAAAGGTATGAGAATCATCAAAAATCCAAACATCTTCGACGAAAGTCTAACATAAGCACTTGTTATATAGCTTGGCCGTATCGATCCTGATTCAGCCAACCTTATGGGACCTCTTTACAATACCAGGATGAAATTTATTGCCAGCATCCCAAAGACTGTTCACAATGTAAAGCGTTGCCTGCCAAACCTGTTTACAGCAAACAAGAAAAAGAACTCACGCCATATTACCGTATAGGTTTACTCAGCCAGTCTTAACATTATAATAATGGGACCACGAGAAAAGACAGGTCAAGTCGGTCGTTTCATGGTTGCTGGTAAACGACTCTTGCGAGTTCCAGCTCGAATTCCTCATGGAATGGAACTCGCCTATCCTCATAACGAAAATCCAAATCCATATCACGTGCAATATGCTTCGAGTGCGGGACAATCGTCATCTACAGCTGCTGTTGAAGAAGCTAGAAATCAAATTGAGCAGGTTTATAATAGTTTGACGTCTGTTGAAGAGTGGGATGAGGCTGAACCAGGTAATGTGTTTGCGTCTGTCTGAAGCAAGAAACGTTGTACATGCCCAGCTCATGGTGGGTTTTGGTTCCCTTAAGTCTGACTTTTTACATGGCGCATATAGATACTAGACTCACTTCCAAACTATATCCACATCAAAAACAAGCTTTACGTTTCATGATGGATCATGAGCTTAATGAAAAATATACAAATGCACTGTGGAAGCAGCGTGCCAATAGTGAGATATGGGATCATAAAATCACGAATGAGAATCGCAACACTCCTCCACGAGCCATGATGGGTGGTATACTCGCTGGTGAGTTGAAATTACGCTCGTCCTCCGTTGAAATTGCTATTTGATGCCTCGTATTGGACTTCATCGGAACGAAGGCTTTATTTTGCTCATTGTTTTGGTCAACTTTAGATGATATGGGTCTTGGAAAGACAATTGAGCTCATCTCACTAGTTTTGACGGCACGACCTCCTAACGACCTGATCAACATGGATCTTGACGACACAGATAGCTCAGATGAGGAAGATTCAGACTTTGCTTCATCTGATAACGATACAGGAACTAGCGCACCAGCAACCTTTTCTGTGCTCTTTCCTCAAGCCAATAATAACAAAAACAAAAAGAAGAAGGAACCACCACCAGTTACACATCCCAAACCAATCAGGTCTCGAGCAACACTGATTGTTTGTCCATTATCGACAGTCTCGAATTGGGAGGATCAGATAAATCAGCATGTTAAAACGGGTGAATTGGATGTTGCTGTGTATCATGGTGCTGGGAGATGTAATGATGCAGAGTTGTTGGCGGATCATGTGAGTTTTAAGGAAGTCGAGTTTCGTTAGAGCTCATTTGCAGTCGTTCTTTTTTCGGTCCTTTGCTGAATCGTTGTGTTATTAGGATGTGGTCTTGACAACGTACAATCTCCTATCGATTGAATTCAACAAGGACATCAAGAATAGTGCTGCTGCTGGCGCCACTGCTGCAGCAAATGGAAGCGGGCGCCCATGTGTGACCCTGTCACCACTACAATCTATATATTGGTATAGAGTTGTGCTGGATGAAGCACATATCATCAAGGAACCCAAGACGGCTCAGGCTAGAGCAGCGTGTGCTTTGAAGGGTGATCGGAGATGGTGTTTGAGGTAAGCATCATACTGATTTGTCGGTGTCGTTCTAGAAATCCTTGGTTGTCAAAACTCAATTTAACATTTGTATATAGCGGTACCCCCATTCAGAACAGACTTGATGGTATGATCGACCCTCACAAAGCGACTTTTTTTAAATGGCTAAAACTCTGACAACTCGAATCTTCAGATTTGTTTTCACTTCTCAAATTTTTGGGACTTGAACCATTCAATAACAAGAATGTTTGGAATAACAGTATTTCGAAACTCATCAAGTTTGGAAGTACTAATGGGTTGGGCGAATCACGACTTCAGGTGAATACAATAGCTATATCACCACATTTTTTGGTACTCCTCGAAACTAACTATCGTCCTTTTAACACGACACTAGACCTTGATGAAATCTATAACCCTCCGCCGAACAAAGACTCAAAAGATAAACAATCAACCAATCCTCAACCTCCCACGCAAAAACGAACGCACAATAGCATTAGAATTAGATCCGACTGAACGAGCGCTATATGATCGAGTGGCTGTACGAGCTAAAGATTTATACAAGTCATTAGAAGCGGAAGGACAAGTTATGAGGAATTATGTACATTTGCTAGAAGTTATTTTGAGATTGCGACAGATTGCTACACACACTGGGTTGGTGAAGGAGGAGGATCTCAAGATTGGTATGTGTGATTTGAGTCCTCGCTGATATAAGCAATTTTTCTGGTTGTGTATTTTTGCCTCTAACCTTCATATTTCTTAGAACCATTACAAGAAAGTAACATGCCATTAACACAAGATCGAGCCATGCAAATCTATAACTTATTGAAAGAATCTGGAGATGATCTATGTTGTGTTTGTGCAATTGTTACTGATGGAACGAATGGGCTGCCTGTGATTTCACGATGTGGTCATTTGTACGATTTACTGGAAACTCTTTTGCGTTTTCAACCCAAACTTTTCTTAACTTGAAATTCCAATTTTATTGAAATAGGTATTGCGATACATGTGTGCAAGCTCAACTGAAGAATGGCAATCCAGTCTTTATATGTCAGATGTGCAAGTCGCCATTGACTACAGGGGACATGTGCAATCTTGGTGGTAACGCGAATACAGACGAAGCCGCTGATAATGGTACTGTTACCGTCAATGGTGGTGGTGCTAGCAGTAGCAGCGGAGGACAACAACAGCAAACAATACCATGTCAACCACCAGCATCTTCTAGCAATAGCATGATGATCAACAATCTTGTAAACTCATCTTCACTATTGTCGTCGTCGATAGACTTGACTTTGGATGATGTTGATTTTGCAGCTATATATGCACAAGCAACTGCTGAAAGTAATGGTGGCATACCGCCGGCAGACAATGATGATGATGGTTTGGCAGCACTAGTGCAAGCCACCGCCGATTATAATAATGCAGCGCTAGTATCCAACAAGAACAACAATTCCACAGTCGGTGGAGTAGGAGGACTGAATAATGACCTTCAAATCCCAGGCACGAGTACCAAAGTACGAGGACTCTTAGCCGATCTCACAAAAGCCCGTACTGAAGCTTTAAACCGTAACGAGACACCTCCTAAATCCATCATATTCTCACAATGGACTGGTATGTTAAACCTACTTGATGGGCCATTACGACAAGCGGGGTTTGGAATTGTGCGCCTTGATGGCAAGATGGCTCGAACTGATCGATCTAAATCACTGGATCGATTAAATCATGATGATAATGTAAATGTCATGCTGGTGTCGCTGAAGGCCGGAGGTGTTGGATTGAATTTGACTGCTGCGTCACGAGTATATATAATGGAGCCGTATTGGAATCCCGCTGTTGAGCAACAAGCTGTTGATCGTGTGCATCGGTTGGGCCAGAAGAAGGAGGTTGAGTGCTTTAGGATTATTATAAAGGTGATAGCTTATCCTTTCGTCGAATTGGAGTTTTTTTTTGTGTCGACGGTGGAACCAAACTGAATTTTTACTGATTCCTTTATTACAATGCACCTACAGAATACCATTGAGGACAATATCCTAGAATTACAAAAGCGCAAAATGAAGCTTGTAGATATTACGTTTGCCGATGCTGGTGGCAAGGGTAAGAAGGGAGGACGTGGTAAACAAGATAAAGAGCAACGCTCGGCTCAGCGTTTGGAGGAATTGAGGAGTTTGCTTATGGGCTAGAGAGAATTTTAGAGAGAGGTTTGTGGTGGTGTCGCATGAGACCGGGACGTGTTGGATGGGTTTGTTCCTGTGCTTTGTTGATAGTGGAGATGTTGTATTTGCTTTGTCGGCCTACATATTATTTATGCTTTTGCACAGGGAAAGGAACAGTGTGGTTGTGAATGAGCGTTTGTCTATATATTAAGTTGGCTTTGCGAGTTACTGCAAGCAAAGTACTAGCAACAATACTAATACTACAAGACTCGCTTCAATTCCTTCGTATAATCTGGAGTTGTCCTACAACACCCTCCAATAACTGTCGCACCACTCGTAACCCATTCCTCTTTCGCCATAGCAGCAAACGACTCGGCAGTGGCTGCTTGCCCATTACTCTTCCACACTTTATGCAACCCATCCCAAACCTCTCCTGAATTCGGATACACAACAACACTATGCGTATCCTTGAACTCGCCGACGGATTCCAACAGCCCCTTCAAATACTCTGGCGGTGTACAATTCACGCCCAATCCCACAATTCCACTCACGTCCTTGACTGCCTCAAACGCATCATACAACGATTCACCATGCGACACGTTACGTGAATCCCTACACGAAAACGACACCCACGCTGGAACACCAAATCCCTCCCTCCTCATCAAATCCCCAATCACTCTTGCCTCAGACACCTTCGGCACAGTCTCAAACGCCAGCACATCCACGCCAGGCTCTCCCAAACACGCGTGGATCCTATCTACATGGAATTTATACACTTCTGCCTCCGTGACGGTGCCATAATCGCCTGTATATTCGGCCCCGTTGGAGAGCAGCGCGCCGTAGCAGCCTAACGATGCTGCCACGAGTGGTTTTTCTTTGGGGAGGGGCGTGTGTATGTCTGGGTGTGACTCGGAGGCGATGGTGTGGGATGTGATGTATGAGGTGTAGTACTCGTCGCGGGCTGATACAGCTAGGGCGACTGATTTGGTAAAGTAGTGGGTTGTTTCAGAGGGGGTGTAGCCTGCGTGGGCGAAACCGGGGTAGGATGCTTGGTAGGTTGATGTTGTTGCGATGTCTATGTTGGTGTTTTGATGGGGTTGGTGTTAGATTGAGAAGTTTTTGTTTTTGAGCGAGATGTCCAACAACGATGCAGATAAGGTAATTAGATTTTATATGTTTCCGAGTAAGCATGTTTGAATGTTGCATCGTGTGTTTGATTAAAGTGGTTTAAAAAGTTCAAAAGTTCACGATGTTCTTTCGTTACCTGCTCCAGCATCGTAATAGGCTCGATGCACGGCCTTGACTGCATCTGGGTCTTCGATGATCATGCGAGCTGCCCATAGTTCACCACTCAAGTCTCTGTCAGCAGCGCAAAAAGTGTTATGATTTGACATGGGCATACGCTTGCATCAAAGCTTTGACCTACTTTTTAAATGTACGCTCCAATTCAGTAGCGAATCCTCCATCTAGTATGGTTGGCGTCTTTCTCTTTAGTGGATTCTTCATTGTCTTGTTCAAGTGTTTGGATTTTTTGAAAATTCGCGAGATTGAAGGCACGTTACGTTGGTGCTGACATTTTAGAGGGCAAGTCGTGACGATCATGTCGAAATCTCTGATATGACGCGTCTTTGAAAGAGCGATCGTCTTCTTTTGAAAGTCTAATTCACCAAACTCTTCCTCAGCACTTTGCACAAAACACGCAAACATAGATACAACCATGACGAGAATCGATCCAGACGGGCCGCTGCCGTCATTTGATGACTTACCAATTGATAAATCGGATACTAAGAGACCGGTATGTAGATATTGAATTGTCTTTGGTTGAATCACAAAGTCATAATGCTATCTAACTTGTAGAGGTTTTTTGTTCTAGCTCAATGCTTACATCTGGTAAATATATTTTTCATGCTTGGAAATTCTCAAATATTCTCTTGTCTTCGACGTGAATCGTGAAAGGGACAGGAACGTCAGCAACATTTAAAGCACAGGCTTTCATGTCGAACCAAACATCTATCATTCAAACAGGGGCGAGGACGATGCTATGGGCTGTCTCAACTTGTTGACTCCAGCAAGAATCAGGAATGCTGCTCTGCTTATCAAGACTGGAAATATATTTCCGTTGAATTGGGTATGCTGGTTTCTTCTGCCAGTTTTTTTGTCACGAATTAGAACCGCAACTACTTTCATATTTCAGGACTTGGAAAAACCAAACCCGCCTCTATTCGAACGCTCTGCTCTCAAACACGATGTGCTGCATCGTCGTAAAGCGACTGCCGAGAATCCGTTGAATACATTCGACGACATGTATCAGAACTTTAATACCCAGTCGAGTACTCAATGGTATGCAAGAACCCATCCCTTGACTGTTGCCGCTTTTTGTTTTAGCTGGGATGAAAACACCAACACCAGTCTTTCCATTCATAGGGACAGTTTCGGCCACTTTTCAGGAACAGCAGGCACATTCTACAACAAGGCAACAGCTGCCGATGTAGCTGAAGGATCCAAAATCGGCATTCATCATTGGGCTAGGAAGGGAATAGCAGGTCGTGCCGTCTTGTTAGATATTCTGGCATGGACTAAAGCTACAGGACGCGAATACGACGCTTCAAGTTCCAAGAAACCTGTTTCGACAGCTGATTTGGATGCATGTGCGCAATGGCAGGGTGTTGTTTTTCAGGTTGGAGATATCTTGTTGATTCGCTTTGGGTGGATTGAATGGTGAGTGTAATGTGCTTTCATGCAATGGTGTGCACCAGTTTAGTGAGATCCTTGTTTGCTGAAACATTAGGTACGAGAGACAAACACCCGATGAGAAAGCCAATCTCGGCAAGAATTTTAGAACCCTTGGATGTAATGGTCTTGAAGCATCTCGCGACATGCTACGATGGTTGTGGGATCATCACTTTGCTGCGGTTGCATCTGATGCACCGCCATTGGAAGCCAGTTGAGTAACGGCTACAAAACAAGGATAAGAGATTTCGGTCGTGTAACGTTGTTCCGTGATTTAGTACCGAAGCCATTGCCAAATCCACATTCAATGGACTTGCATGAGACCATGCTGAGTAATTGGGGAATGCCGATTGTAAGAAGAGTTGTCACTTTTTGGAGGCCAGCAGCACTTACAACGACCGAAAAAAAAGCACGCACTTCCTCCTCACACACCCTCTTGTAACACCTTTCTAGGGTGAACTGTTTTACTTGGAAGAACTGGCCAACTCGTGCTGTTGGGATCGTCGATATGCGGTAAGCCCAATGCTATTTGTTGATTGAGACGAGTTACAATCGACGATGCTTATTTTACGCTACAGTTCTTTTTTTCTTCCAGTGTGCTCAACAAGTTTGGTGGTGAGTGTCAAGTCAGCTTGCATAGCTTATCCTCAGATATCGTATCCATACTCACACTGCCAATTTTTATCGTCTCTGAAAGGTATCGCATCTCCACCAAACGCCATCGCATTCAAGTAGTTTCAGGAGTGTACGACCAAGTCAGTGTTCTGAATAAAGACAGTCTTAAAAACTGGTCTTTCACCTTATTTGAAGTCGGTCCTAGTTGGAAGAACGTCACGCCTGCATGAAAATTCCAAAATTCGCACAGCTTCTGTATTGTGATACGAATTGATCCAGGTGGTGTACTATCTTCGTTTGCACTCCAGTAGATAAAAGTGATTCAAAAGAATCGTTTGTATCAGAGGGGTGGTGTTTTGGTAACACCTTCAGCAATGATTTGGCATGCTTGGAGCTGCACTGTCGCTCTCTGCATCACGTCGTATGGCCACTGCTAAGAATCCAATAATCCCTTTTGACGACATATAGTTAGAACTACAACGCCCGTTCGAGTACTATGTAAGAAGCCATCCCTGGACCCTTCTGTCGGCTTTTTTCGATGTTGTGTTTGAGCATTGGTGTTTGTAACCGCCAGTTCTCACACACGACATGGAAAGTGTTGCCACTTTCGCAGGAACAACAGGCACTTTCTACAACCACACAACAGCTTTCGTTACAGCTGAGGGACATAAAATCGGGCCATCATTTAGCTCGTAAAGTGAATAGATGGAAAAGCAGTCTTGGTAGATATCATGACACGGACGCAAGCTACAGGACGACAATCAACGATAAATAAAGTTCTTAGAACTCTGTTTCTGCAGCTCACCTTGATGCATGTGGGAATGGCAGGGTGGTGTGTTTCAAGGTGGAGATATCTCGTTGAATCGGTTTGGGTGATGGGTGCTGTTGCGTTTGAAAGAGGAATTGTGCACATCGTCTGCGTGTAGTGGATGTGGTTTTTTGAAAAAAGGTTTAGGTACGAAAGACACATTATCGAGGAACCATTGGGTGTAATCGTCTCCCAACATACCATTGCTTGTTGTAGGATGCGTTTGTTTCAAGATCCCTGTTTTTCTTTCAGTATGCTCATAGAGTTTAGCTCGTAGAAATCACGATTTGGAGCTTGAAGATTCCATCCTCTGACGATTGAACGAAACATGAGACACGATTCTGGGTCAGTGGAGACTCACAATGTGTAGATGACTCCCCTGAACACTTGTTCCAGCTTCATCCAGTCATCTATGTACGGCTTCAAATACATCTGCGTCGGTTATTGAATCTTTGTATGCAGAAAGAGTACGGCTTTTCGCACCAAGGAGCGCCGTCCAAGTTCCTTCAAAAATGCTAAAACAACCTCATACAAATCAGCTAGCAGCTGTTTCTCTGCCTCTACAGTTTCTATACACCTTAAAAGTACACATATTACACTGCATTCATTACATACAAAAGCTCACAATACCCTTCTTATCTTTGCTCGGCTCCTACCTATCTACCTGCAACCATCCCTCCTACTTTCTCACTTCCACCTCCTTCTGCAGCCGCCTTACTTTGCCGCCTCAAAATAATAGCCAACAAATCATACACCACCCAACAAAACGAAATCATCCTCCCTTCCAAACATACAACTTCAACAGGCACATCGGCACCCTTTGGTGCAAAAGCAGGCTTCTCGAATTTACTGGGCTTGCTATTGATCTCGGTTGAATATGATACGTCATACCAACAGGATGCCCGTAGCAGTACATCTTGCGATACGGTTTCATCATCAGGTTTGAGGTATGTAGATCCAGAGAATACGAATTCACCTTTTGATGTCTTTTCGGCATGGAAGGCCTCTCGATATCGTTTATTAATAGCGGTTATGGCTGGCATGATATCCTCGTTTAGTTCAAAGGGCTTCTTTTTACCATCTCCAACCATTAGGATGTAGGATGATATCAATTCAAGTTCGGAGGTGATGCTATATTGATTCATTAGTGCTGTTATTTCTCTATCATATGCGGCTTTACGGGTGATGGTTTCTTTGAGATATTTGTCTCGACCAGGTAACAATAGTATAGGGTCTGGTTTGATCTTGGTGACTAGCTCAACATCAATAGTGACTTTATCGTATATTTTACCAATGACAGACCGAGATATAAAAGTCTGTGTGGGAGACTTTTCCAACCAATGAGGATATGTACGTGGTTGTAAATGTTCTGGGAAATCCGCCGAGATGCCTGACTTGGCATAGTCGACTGCTGTTGAATGCAATTCTGCTAGTTGTAGGCATTGATCACATTCAGCCCCCTTCTCTTCACGATCAGCCCAAGCCATATGTGCGTGATCGATCTTGCCTAGTGTATTTTTGGCAATGTAACTAGAATAGTAGATAATTGAATTCATCACTCAGATTTGCTTTTGACTTGTTGAAACACAGGCAGAAAATCAAACCATTAGTAAACGCGGAAAGTGTTGGCACTTACTCTACGAAATGAGCCTTCACATCTCTGACACTGACTGCCGCGACAGTCCTCTCTTTGGTCACTGGCTCATAATCCATAGCTGGCACAGTACGAGAGGGAATCAATCGTTCATCCCATATAAAGACAAATGAATCTCCATCAAGGTCTCCACCAGACAATTGATTTGGTAGTGGTCGCACACCACGCCGTGAAAAGACAATTACATCTCGATGATGTTTGAGATTGTAGATGTTGTCAAACTGGGCGGTGGCTTGCACAATTTGGACATCTCCAGGATGTACTGCTGGTGATCTTGTAATTAGACCCCGGGCCTAATTGGAAAATGTGGTTGATTCAGTTATTCGATTCGTTGTTCTTAGAGGGCATGACATTTCAAAAGATATTTTTTTCATACTTAGGAATTTACCTACCACAATTGTCCTGAGTGACTTGGAAGGGGGTTCTGCAATCCTGACAATAATCTGACCTTCTGGAAGCAGACCAGTCTCATCCATTACACCAAGCAAGTGAACAGCCTTTGGCACATGTATTCGAGTTCTCTTTTGGATTTCTCTCATCTAAGCCAAAAAAAGCCAAGGTCAGAAAAGATTTCAAGTTATCTGGAATGAATGGCTTCGACTCCACACCTGAGTGGCACGATATAAACGAAGCATATTCATCAAAAATGGCTCTTTACGATCCCAGAATCCAGCTTCAATCAAAGCAATCAATTCAGTCGAGATACCCCAGCCATCGGTCATGGATTTGAGGACTGCTGATGCTGCTTCCTTGGACTCAAAGATGCTGTCTAAGCGCCTGACTTGCTCATCCATAAGAGTCATGATGTTTTCTCCTGGCACACCCAATGTGGTCAACAATAGAATTAACTATATGTGAAACGTTGTGAAGTGCAATCTGAGCGCGCAATTTTTCGCATAGTGACTTACTTGACGATTGAGATAACACGGTGAATAGAAAGCTGTCCTAATCACCTCCATAACATAGTAATCCTTCTCAAACTTGATCATATTTTTCCTCAAATGGAGTTCATTTTCGGGTATGCTTTCGTCCACTGTCAACATTCCTTTAGCACCAGCGACTCGCAATTGGAAGGCAGTTGGAATTCCAAATGTGGCCATATGTGGCTATTTGGAGACGTTTGACGGAATAATCAGTTTCAGTGTGCAATCTTGAACTGAAGGAAACCCCGATATATTTTGCGTATAATAATGTGAGTGTCTTACCATAAACTTTCCCAGTCCAGACCACAAACGAATTCCCAACTTTCTACCAATTCGTCCAATTCCATCAAAGAATAAATACGTTCTGCCTGTGAATGGATCTGTATGGTATTCATTTTCTATGAATTTGACGGTTTGACTGAAATCTTCGATCCAACCACACGCATGGGTAGCACTGAAGCATTGCGCCATTCTAAATCACAATGATGATTGTTATAAATTGTCGTATATCACGTTTTTGTTTATCACATATTTGCCTTGCTCCCAAACGTGCAGGATTGAGAATTTGAGAGAAATCACCCATCCAGCCACGAACCCATTGTACAGTCTTCTCATTATCTGGCGCAGAGTAAAACCAACAGCCAGCATTACGTTGCTGACTAGGATGAGCAAGAGTCATTGATCAGAATTGGTCTCCACACCAAACAAAATGCAAAGCAGACGACCAAATACCTGCTAGAGTAGTGCAAGAACTCATAACGACGACCACCAATAACAATCCCATGATCCAAAAACGTAGAGATACGTTTCAACAGTAGATCATGATCAGTCGAAGCCATGCGTTCATGATCTTCTTCACAGAATTGAACTCGTAAAAAGTTGTTGAGTAGCTGCTCATTATCACGAATGACTCGATTGATGAGTTCGTATTGAGGGCCTATATAATGTACAGCAGTTGGCGTCACGATAATCTAATCGAGAAACACAAAAGGTCAATTATAGCTTACAAACATACAGGTTTTTTTGGTTGTAAGTCGCCTACCAATGGCCAAAACGTACAAATTTGAACGTTACTATGAATGAACTTGCCTTGTGAATCCAACGGTAATTGACATCATGGGCAGCCTGCTTCCTCCTTTGCTCTTCATACATTTTTCGATGCTCATTCTTCTTTTCAGCTTTGAAGACATCAGCAAAATTATACAAGTGCTCTTTGGCTTTAGACTTGTATCCAGAAGCCATACGCTTCAAGGCACCAGATATGAGGTCAACATCCCCTTGGTGACCATTTCGATGAGTTGCGTATTCTTCCTGTTGCTGAGGAGTAGCATTAGGGCCGACATCGGGTGGCATTGGGCGTGGTGTAATGCTATGAATCACGTCTGGGCCTAGCATATGTAATATGGCTTGATTTTGAGCAGCCAATGCCTACACGTGATAGACTTGTTTAAGCGGAAGAGTATCGGATTATGATTGCAGGCAGAAAAACACGGTTGAAGCTGGAGCAGTCACAAACACAGTGAAGATTGTGACGGACCCTCAACCATACCTCAAGTTGAAAGTAGATCTTGTATGGAAGATGTTCAAACGTTGACAAGGGCATGTACGTAGATGGAGACAACTCTCGACTAACTGCTAGACTTGCTTTAGGCAATAAGCCAGCTTCAAAGAGTGATGACATGTCACGTATGAAGGCGATGTGGTCATCTTCTTCAATGACGAGATGTATACGATACGTCAAGTATTGTCCAGATGGTGGGCCAGCCTTGATGGCCTGTTTGAGAGCATCAGGCATACCATTCCAAAAGCGGTCTTTAAAGACATCTTGAATGGCTGGATGAGGGACTGCATATCTTTTCGGTTTCTCGTGCCGAGAGTATCGGCCACTGCGTTCTGGTATGTATGTTATGGTTGGAGCTACAGCCAATTGCATGACCAAATGGTATTCTTGTATCTGCTTGTCGCTATTGATTCGAGTTGGTGTAATTGGGCCTTCCATAAGCATCCAAACTACATTCGAGAGATGAGACTTCATGCGAAAGCGGTACGAGGAACCCAAGCGGTAGTCGATATATACACAGCGATCGGGATCAAGGAAGCTAAAGTTGATATAGGTGTCCTCAGGAGCTATATAGTTTGACACTGGAGGAACAGGCCACTTTGTGACAAATCTGTTTTTCAGTTCAAGTAAATATCCCAATTCAAGACTCCTTATCTTGTATATGTCTTGTTCTTGTCTGGACGAGAGATTTCCGATCTCAGATGTCCAATCTGCATTGCTTTCATAGAGCTTTTTTCGGAAGGGCACGTTATAAGCTATCTTTACAGGTGTTTCCCCATCTAGGTCTGGCGCTTCTGGCAGTCGAAGTTGTAGACCAAGATACTGTCCATCGACGTATCTTGGCTGTACCTCGCTTCCATCACCCCATCGTCGCTTGCAGACATGCAAGATGTCTGCGATTTGCTCCTCCAAGGGATACTTACCATGCACTCGAGGAAGTGCACCAGGACCAATATACAGGGTATGGACCAACGGCGGTGTTTTCGTCTTGGATGGTGATGACATCTCTGACAGATTAGCTTTCTACACATGAAGATTCAATGTCAGCTCCAATTAAAATAAGATCACATGAAGATTAGCGGAAAGACGCATCATTGACTTACGATAATTATTTAAATTAGAGCTGTCTACCCTATGAGGCTTTCCTTCTTCATTTGCGGATGTGGCATCCCTCTGTACAAGCTCGCCAAGAGCAAGAAAGTCGAGTCTTTCACGAGAGCTGCATTCTTCTATGAGATCTACTGAATCTATTCCTTGATCTACATGATTTAACGCGTAGAAACGCGTTATCATTCCAAGAAAACTTGCTCGCTGACCAATTTCTTGCCATGGGAATTGGAAATGAAGCTTCCTTGTTGTATCAAGTGACGAGGGATTTTCGCATTTCAAATTCAAGAATGACCACAATACGTGCATCAAAATCTTCTACATCTTCTTGTCAGGCCAGTCTTCAGCACGTTCTAACTCCAACACACTGCCCTCTCCCATTCACGTGAAAAACGGTTACATTTGCCAACAAGAAGTATGACGGAAAAGCGAAATCTGAGCTGGGTACCTGTTGCTATTGGCGCTGCTGCAGTTGCTTCTCTCGGTGGCATTTTGTAAGTTACGTATTGAGTGGTGAAGTCTCCATGTGTTTATTAACGCAACAATGTTTGTATTTGAAGACGCAATAACGTCGTCACCGAATTGCTAAATGTCCTTTCTCTCTATGAATTCTAAGATATGTCTACCGTGACCGTGCTTTGGGTTCGACACCATACAAGAAGAACGTGCCAATTCTAGAAGGTGAATTGGAGACCTTTTCCACGACTATTGCAACCACGAGATGCTACATCGACAAAACCATGGACTTGATTTGTTCCAACAATTTCATTTTTTTGATGTTACTTATTTCCTTACTCTTGATTCTTCCAGAAACGTGCTAATCCCATTTTTCAATCATTTTTCAGGTGCTCAACCTCTAATTGGTCATGCCAATGTACTCGGTCCTGCACTCCAGTTCCACAATGACTGGAGAGTCGCCCAAATGAAGAAATATGGGGCGGTTTATCAATACTCAATGCCAGGACAAAATCTGATCACGACCCATAACGTTCAGGATGTCGAGGAAGTGCTCAAGAACCCTTATATTTGGCCCAAAGCTCCAGACACGAAGTCGGCATTGCATGACTTCCTTGGAGATGGTATCTTTAACGCCGATGGTGACATTTGGCGAAGGTATGCAGTTTTCAAAAAGTATCTTCCTACTGCTAAAGTATCTTACCTATGCAACTTTAGTCAACGCAAGGTCGCTTCCAACATTTTCAAGTGAGCCAAGATGCTCAGCATCTATTATGATCACACGCTCTCTTATGAAGTTTATACTGACACAATCGGTACATAATAGCGTAAAGAACTTCCGTGATCTCTTCACTTCAGTCTTTATTGAAGAGTCCAAGAAGATGGTGGACCAAATGTTCAAAGCTCAACAACTTGGTGCCATCATTGAGCTCCAAGACCTGCTGCTTAGGGCTACCCTGGATTCCTTTGTCCAGATCGCGATGGGCAAGAATCGTAAGGAGTCAATCGCCTGCACTTCCTGAAAAGCCACAATCATCCAACAAATTTCCTCGTGTAGCTGGAGCTATTTCGGTCAATGGCCAGTCTGTTAATGGAAAGTTTGTGATGGAGACAGAATCATTTATGGAAGCTTTTGATTCCGCCAATAATATCTCGTGTCTGAGGATTTTCAAACCTCTCTGGTGAGCCAATCTTTGATTTTGACCGTTTCAAGCCGGTTTTCACTCAAGCCCGACCTTTGCATCCTTAGGCAAATCATTGATCAGTTTGATGGCACCGCCAGTAAACAAAAGCACAACATGAAAGTCATGGAGGTACTTGGAGACAGAAAAGTGATTTGTGCTTAGATTATACTCTACTTACGATGCCTAATACCAATCTAGGACTTTGCTAAAGATGTTATTGCCCAAAAGAAGGTTCGTTTAGCTGCTGGACACAAGGGCCATGATCTGTTGGACCTCTTTATGCAAGCTGGCAACGAGGATGGCTCAAGTTTAAACGAAACTCAAATGAGAGACATTGTCTTGAAGTAAGGTCGTTGCTCTTTATGAGTCTAATTTTACCAAGCTAATCTCTGGTATCTTAGTTTCATCATTGCTGGAAGGGACACTACCGGTATGGTTGGTCTCAATGACTCTGCACCTTGGAATTGATTTGAAATGCCTTGGAGCATCAACAACATCATCATGGCTAAAACTCAATCACAATTAGCCCAAACGTTATCCTGGACCTTTTGGCGTTTGGCCAAGAATCCCGATGTCGAGAAGAAGTGCCGTGAAGAGCTCCTGGCAGTTCTGGGCAAAACTGGTGACTACACCTACGAGAAGTTTGCTCTGCTCAAGTACAACCTTGCTACATTCATGGAATCCTTGAGGTTACATGCGAAGTAAGCAAAATGTGTGGTAGAGAGTTAGGCCTTCGTTTCTCACAGTATTGCACCGAATAGTGTACCATTCAACCGCAAAGTTGCTATGCAAGATACTGTTCTACCTGGAACCAACACTCCAATTCAGAAAGGAGACATGGTGGACTTTATCGTAAGTTGTTGAGCTTGCGATACAACTATATATCTTACTGAGATCGACCATTGAATAGCCGTATGCTATGGGAGTTTCAACTGAGATCTGGGGTGCCGATGCTGCTGAATTCCGTCCTGAACGGTAAGAAAAGTTCTTGCTGATGTTTAAGATAAACGGGCGGCTGATGTTTCCTGGACTATACAGATGGTTTGACTCCAATGGTGGAATCATCAATCCGAACTCGTTCGCCTTCCCAGTAAGCTTCGTCGATTTGCTCAATTGTAAACATTTGTGTCTCACGCATTATATTTTAGCACTTCAATGCTGGTAGATTTGTTATGCTATTTGCTTTTTGAGTCAAAACGTGAATATTTACAGTTTCCATCCATAAGGTCCCCGTATCTGTTTGGGAATGAACATGGCCAAGTAAGTGTTACGCGATTGTGACAGTCAACTACCATGATCTCACTCAATATCATTACTTAGACAAGAAGCGATAACTTTTATGGCTGCCATAATCCGTAACTTTTCACTTGAACTCGTCAATGATGGTAAGGAAACCATTCTGAAGCTTTTGTTGTTACTTGGCAATTATCATATACTCAATACATCCTCCTCAACACTCCAGATGATCCAAAACATTGGGGTGATTTCGAGCATAAGCTTGGAAGGTCCAGTTTGGCATTGACTCTGAATGCTCGTGAAGGAATCGAATTTAAGCTTCACCCAATTGCTTGAACGCTGCTGTGTTGGTCTGGTTTTGAGTTGTCTCTGTCTGATTTGATGTTTTAAAGTTAAATTTTTTACCCAATTATTTTTTCCAAAACTGTGAATTTAAATCCATATGCAAACCACCATGTGTTTTATGGGACAAGAATTATCTCCTTAAATAGCCGGTTTTACTTGTCAATTCACTGATCATTAACCATGCCAATGCCCTTTCAAATCATGACTTCATTTAGAATCATTCAAAGAGTACTCGCAAATTTATTTTTGCAAAGATTGCTGCACAAACAATGGTGCCATGTCATTATATACCAAACATCCTGCTACGTAGGGCCTCTCTGTTTCTCAACCAGGCTTGGGACTGGCGATGGCCACATTGCCACAAGGGTAGATGGTCATTGGCATTCAAAGTGAGCTATCCTTCAAATCAAAAATATAATATTGTTTCACCACGCAATAACCAATGTACAGTCAAATTGTTCGTCAAGCTCAAGGCTGCAACATGCAATAGGATGAATTTTGCACTCGATGCACCACTCCAGTGGGAGAGACCCGGTGTCATTGGTTTCCCAGAAAGAACCCAGACCCAAGAAAGGATGTAGCCTGAAAGATTTCAACCAGCTTTGTCTTCCCCACCACGCCAGCAATAGGCAAATCATTCATTCAAGTCAACATGTCTGTAAAGCGACCCTGTCCACCTCTCCATCTTCGGGAAGCTTTGACTTGGCATCCCAACCAGAACTCATTCAACAACCCACTCAACAAAGGTATCTCGTGTACTTATCTTTGTGTGCTGGGGCCCTGAGGTGAAGGCAGATCAACGTTTAGCATCATAATTCCACCAGTGTGATCGTATGTAGGTCTACAAGAGCCCTGACGACCTGGCCTGGTGCGCCACCCCTCACATTTCTTAATCTGGGATGTGGCTCACGGGGTTGAGAAGCGCACATTTTTAAGCCCACAATCATTAGGCCTTGCGGCGTCGGGCAATCCTACCAAGGAGAGCAGTGTTACTAAATGGTGTTGGTTCAACCAACTCAAGCTAAATTGTCTCAAGCTGAAAACGGCAAAATATTATATGACCTTACTTTCTCTGAATTCCAGCCGAATCCGTGTACAGAGTGCTCAACACGATACCTACAACAAAAGCAAGTGCTAGTATAATGTTCAATCTTTCAAACTAAATCGTCACAAAACTAATTCAAATTCGGGACGCAATAACCAATGTCAAGCAGCAGACCTGTAGAAAGTATTGATCCGTCTGCTATTGGTGGTCTGGAATTTGGTGTATCAGGTCTTAACAGTTTAATACGTGCTGCAGGCGACAGTTATCACAGTAACATACTCGCAGAGATGAGGAGCAGAGATGTATCTCTAGTGAGTACATTTCTCGGACGATAACGCTGCAAGACATCTTTCGGCATTCACCAATATCGTACCATTTAGGATACACAGACTCATATTAGAGGACAAATTGCCTAGCATTAACTGTATCAGGAAGTAGCGATTGATTGCATGTTTCGCACTTTCTAATACAAGAGGGTCGCTATTGGATGCCTTGAAACGTCTTCTACATGAGAGCTGCAAACTCTCCGAGAACTCGCCTTTCCTATGTAACTCATTGGCGAAAGGGAATCAAGCTTCAAAATGGTACATTTTCATATTCAAAAGGCACAACACAAACAAAAGTGCGTTCAGGCATAGTATTTAACTTTGGTTCCGTTCAGGATTTCGACTTGTTGGTCTCCTTTTTGACTATCATCACAAAGCAAAAGATGAGAAAGGAGACACAACACAGCATGATATGATGCCGGCGATAACTCACTTGTATCCTGAGTTTGCACTATATGTTGTTCTCACACGAGCCTGTACCCATTCTACAAGCAAAAAAAAATTTGAAGCGGAGCACGAGCTATTTGAAAAGTCATCCATCTTCTCCTTACCTCTAGCAGTAAACACAGGTGCACTCGCATCTTGTGTCACTCTTGTGCTAGCCTTGACGAGTGGTGAAGCGTCGAGAGGTTTCATGGGTGTGCTGTCGGTTGGGCGGACTAGATGAAGCATTGAAGGAGGGAGAATTCAGCAATAGTTGTTGTCGAATTCAAGCCAGTGTTGAACTGTGAAAATGCTTCAAAAACTCACCAAAATACAAAACACCAATTCGTTCCAATGTTTCTTGATCCCGCGCTGGTCGCACAACACGATGGATTGTGCTCTTGACGTATCCTGTAGGTCAAAAAATGAGTCAATCTCATCGAAGCCAGTGCCAAACCGGAACGACGGCTTGGATCACACACCATTAGTCAAAAACTCAAGACAATCAGCAGTATTTACAACTGCAGTTCCAGGCATATGCTTAATCCACTTCCATTTCTTTTCTGGGGTAAAGATTTGAAGTCCTGTTACCGGGTTTGAGAACAGGATTGTTAAGCTGCCCTGTTTTCAGAATGTTGATTCAGTTCTGATGTTTCGTGTATGCAGGTTGAAAGACGAAGGTTCTGTACATTGTCGGTATGTCCTTTAGCACTAACGATGTGATTGAGTTGTGGGTTAGTTACATTGAATACAGGTGCATGATCAAGTTGCACGTACAGCACATTGTCCACGATTTTGTCCTCTTCAGCAGTGCGTGGATGATACTTCATATATCTGAAAAGTAGGACGAGAAGCTTAAAAAGACCGACTTGAGTAACATGCATGACATTGCAATACCTCAAATGACATTCACTCTCATCCTCGTATTTGTGCAAGTCAAGAAGTGCATTTTCAGGGAGCTGCAATGTGATAGCAAACAAGATCAGTAGCTTTCGAATGATTCCATCATATGTTTTCTGTAGAGAGAGAAGTATGAGAACATGCTGCTGAAAGGAATTGCTAACGAAATAATTACAAGAGAGAACTGCTTGATAAGCTCTTTGTTATCCAAAATCAACTGTGGTTGCGGACGCTCATACGTCGGAGTCCATTTTGGCATGTTGAAGATTTCTACAGAGCCAAGAAACACCAGTGGTTTTGGGTCTTTAGATTCTCGTCAATTGAATGACCATTGCGGAGATGCAAGACCAGGGTAACATACCAATGTTGTCCTTTACTCCACTCGTAGTTGGTCTCTGAGACAGCAGTTTGAAACCATTGTATAGTCCTTTAGGCAGATTTGCAGCGTGATCTTCCTTCACTTTTTCTGGAATGAGGAAGGTTTGCTTGGCCAGAGCAAATTGTGTCTCGATCTAAATCCAACGTCAAAACGACGTATATCAAAGTGAGGTTTCCTCAATTTAGACACAGAATGCACGTCATTAATGTACCTCTTCGTTGGAGAATGGCAGACCAGCAACATAAAAGAAACCTGACAATAGAGGAAGATGTTACACAAACGTACCGACATAAGCAAACTTTGCAGCCATAGAAGATTCATTCAAAAATTTGAATTCATCGATAAAGTTACCTATTTCATGAATAGCCTTGTGAAGATCATCAGCCAACTTTTGCTTTCCACCAACTTGATCAAACAGGGACAAATCGATCAATGGGATGTCAGCCCATTCCACTAACAATAAAAGGCAGTGTTAAAACAAGATCCAAGTCTGAAATGAAATATTTGCTATCCAACTTACAATTCTCTTTGGTAGTAGGTGGAAAACTGTAACTCTTCAAATGAGAAGATACTTGTTGTACACGTTCTTGGGCCATTACAGCAGTGATATGAATGGGAGTCCGTGACTATCTAGCTTGCAATTGATGCCAGAAATGCTAACTTTTCCACGGTTTGAAGGTTGAAAAAGGGCTCCCTTATAATGTCATACACGTCACGCGAAGACGCAATCTCACAAAGCCTTGAATGTAGCGAAGCTTCACATAAGGATTTACGCAGGAAATCACAACCAACGCGTTCATCTGCTTGCAAATCGAATTCAATACTTGTTCGGGACATGACCCAAACGTTGCGAAAAGCTGATTCCAAAGTTCAAAATGGTGTAGTGGCCGCAAACAACAAGAAGGAGATCCAAAACGTTGCTAGACTTACTTCCAGTTTGCTCTTATTATTCCTTGTAGTCAAAATATCATATTCCAAAGATTACATTAGCTCTAGCATCAGGATTTTTGCTCAAAATGAATATCATTGGTTGGTTTGATCTTGCACCGCACCAAGTTCAAAGTAAGCAAAACGCAGCATAAAAATGAACGCAACTGTCCTTCTCACAAAAAATACACATCCTCTAACACAACACGTTACAAAAGCATCTGCAAAACTAACTTTCATTTCCGAGACGCGAGCGGCCACCACCCACACTACAGCTACTGCTGTGACAAAACTAGTTGGAGTTCCATTTCCATTACAAGAACTCTACCGCGCTGGTGATTCTTTGACTTGTCCCATTTTGAACGGTCTCCTCGAACTCCACTTTCCATCAAATTGCTTTTCGCATTTGGTTTTTGTTACAATGAAGAGCATTATAATATTCATCACGTTTTTACTAGGCGTCATTTCACTATATCATGCTAAAGATATCCCTCACAAGCTCTTCGATGCTATGCCAAATAGTCTGGATTCTGTCATCTTGGAGAATGACATTGGACGTCATGCTCTCATCAAACGATATGATCAACCGTCGCCTTCCCGAATGAATCGTATTAGAGTATCTGAAGCACTGAAAAAGGTCTGGGACGTCTTGGTTATCATTGGCATGGGTCCCATTTACGTTGAAGTTTCTGTCATCACGGGATTGTTTACGATGGCAGTAGGAATCACTTCATTCTTGTCAGGGACTATCACTGCAATTCGCTCGTCGGCTATCTTTGAATCGGTTCTTGGCGCTGTGGAGCCAGCATACTTGGTTGTACGATGTTGAACGGTTTGATGTTATGACAGAAACATATCTCGGGAACTAAAACATAATTAAATTCCGCAGTCTCGTTCCGAAGGCGGTTTGTCTGAAGACCTCATTACTCGTGAAGTGGGGCTTCTTCCTCCGGAGGTAGCCTGTCACTCTCAAATGCAAACTCTTGTTGAGGGATAATTGATAGGACATTCGTTTCTCGTAGATGCGAGCCTCTGACATGGAACGCACGAACGAACCGTATATTAGTCAACATAACGATAATTTATTCAGCACTGCTCATAGTGGCATTCGTAGACTACATGTATCTATTGGTCGCCTCATTCGTCAACGATTGAATCACCTTCGCGGTGTTGAAGCGTTGGAAGGACTCGAGTCAGAATCGAAAGCACTGCCCCCATTCTCTCGTGTTCAAGATGGCTCTGGTGAAGGTTGTGGTACTGAAGAACTCCCTGATGGTGACAACAATTTCGGCGTAAGATCGCGTTCCTTTCTTGATTACGTCATTCATATATAAACTGACAATATTGCTTTGCACCTAGATCGGCTTCCCGAATCCTTTCTCTGGATCTGATGTATCAAGTGGTGAAGATGGCACCATTAAAAGTTATCCTGACGGTTACAATAATCTTGGCGTAAAAGTGGCTCACTTTCCTGATTTCGCTGCAGACAGGTCGGCTAATATTTTGATTTAAAACTAGTTTGACACCCGAGATCTCGGTCAGGGATCTGAGTATGGTAGTGAATCCACACTACTGACATCTGAGGGTTCTTTTACGAAGTTTTTCGAAGAGTTTGAAAAGAGTCGTGGTGACAATCCACCAGGCTCTAGTTTGTCACAGTATGACGTTCTGCAACGTACGGAATCACCTGTAGTGGGTGGGTTGCAACATGAATTCAGTCTGGACTATATGAGTGCATCCAGCGGTCATGTCTCTAGGGACACACTTCCAGAAATGAGCAGCAGACCTGGATCTCCAGTGAGTGAAAGTCTTGACGTTTTCTTGCAAAATCATGTCGAGTCTTACTAACTGGCACCTATCGCTACGAACCGCAGATTGGAAGCATTACCCACGATTGATGGGTTGGTTGCATAAGGAAGATACTGGAATGTGATATGCAGACCAATAGATACTATTTAGAACACAGTGAGGAAGCCCAGGCTTCAACCATTCAAGATAGATCCACCAGCACCACCACCACCACCACCACGACCACCACCACCACCACAAGAGGGCACGCTGTAGTGTTTTCTTTCAAGCTTCAAACAAGACACGTAAACGCACGCTGGATTCGCCGTTTCTGCGATTTCGGTCGGTACATATTAAACTCTTCCTTTTTGCAAAACGTCAAACCCAACATTCTCAAAACACATATATCGATCGCTTCAATGAAGATCATAGTAGTTATCCGGATGTTTTTAATATTTTTAATACTTTGATCTCCCGGATCGGTGCCAAAATTATTCCTCCCATCCACTTGAAATCGTTGAAGGCGTCACCAAACACTTTGCAACCTGTTAAATACAATTCAGTGCAATCTGAGCTGATTGACATTAAACATCACACATTATCTAAACACGATAATGTACCAGGACATCTCTGGATGCGCTTCCCAGTATCTAAAAGGCTGACAAAAGTCTCTGACGTGTTGAGCATCATGGCCATTGCTCCAGTTTATGTGGTCCTTGTCGGACGCTTTGAGTAGCTGTTAACTGCCGCTGGAGCTACTAGATCTATAACTCTGGCGATGGGCATGGCTCTGAGGGTTGCTCAGTCTGGCGGGATGATGGCAAGTAATTTGATTAGGTCAAACATTTTGAAAACAAGGTCAACTCATAACTGACTTGCACATCCTCTCCTGTCTTTCAGGCTCACTCTTATCCTGATCAGCAGCAAGAGCAGATATCGTATGTACGTTAAGAGTGTATCACGATCTCAAATCTGTGTTTTTGGTTACGACCTTTCTTGAAGGTCTCTACACGGTAAAATCTTGGAATATATCAATTGGGTATTTCATTTCTCTAATGACTCTAAGCGAGAAGTACTCGCACTTTGGACTTGGCCTGTTATTCTGAAGCCGAGCTTGGAGCGGTGTATTCGCCTTTGCTAATAGCTTTCTATACCCTTCTCGCAACTATCGGGCAATTTGGATATACACCACCATTCTGGGCCGTATATTATCTCGACGATCTCGTGATGCGTGGTCTGAAAAAAGTGCAGAAGTCTTTGGATGCTGTTGGCGGAATCATTAGGCAACGAGTTACTAGTCTTCGAGGTCAACAAGTCGAAACGCTTTGGAGATACCATGTTGATCACATATTGTCAGAGACTGAGGTAAGCTGCGTGACGCGATGCTGGAACTTGTCTCATATTGCCCATTCCATTTTACTTGAATTGAGCTGACATATTTCCACGAAATAGACTGAAGACGATGAGGATGATATCGTCATTCCATATAATGTAGAACCTCAGGATGATCATCACTCGCTGACTCGATCAAAGATATTCGATGACCCTCACAGAAGGCCCCGACTGTGTATATTCATCTGTTGGCTCCGCCTTGAGTGAACCAGACTGGCCAAAAGCCATCTCCAGAGATGGGGCCTGGAAACGACTCGTGCAAGGGTAATGGAACCCTTTGCACGGTGTGAATCGACACTTGGCAGCATGAATGCTATTACAGCTCCTACGGGATGGTGCGTTCGATGATGTCCGTTCTGAGATGAGCATTGAGTACGGAGCTAAACTGAGTACTTCGTACTCACATATTGGCAGTTCTGTTTGTGGTGGTTGACAATGCTTTCCCATACGATGGGAGATCTGAGAGATCTAACTAACCCTGTTAGTAGTATTGAAGCAATTGAATGCATCAGCAGCAGATAGGCAAAGCAGCATAAATATTATTTCATCCTTTCCAATAGCAGTTTGTTGTCACCCAGTGTCTTGTGAGTTCTCACAGCGCATTGCTGCGAATACTCAATACCGATCGGCCACAATTTGATATGGCAGGGCAATTTAATTAATGGTCAACGCTTCAGATACACTTTGAACGCGTTTCAGCTCTCCTCAACGACAACTGCTATGTGTTGCAGTTCCCTTTTTTTTTTTTTTTTGCAAAACTTCAAATATACTACATTCGACAAAGATGACTATATCAGCTAGTTCCAGTCGACTCAAGACAGACTTGCGATCATTTAGATCGATAGAGCCCATCTTTGCTAATGGTCGAGCAGCGATTTCCAACGAATGCCTGTTTTCGTCAGTCGGCGAGAATGTCGTGATTACAGACCTATCAACCGGTCAAACAAGGCGTAAATTAGAGAGTGTATGTGAATTATTGTGATGATTTTGCTCTGATCGCTACTACGAACATAGAATCTAACAATGTAGTTGCTACTTAGGATTCTGATCAACTTACTTGTTTGGCAATCAAACCAAATGGACGGCACCTCGTCACTTCTGCACGTAGCTTGCTGTTAAAGCTATGGGATGTAGAGTCGGGAGAGCTTGTCAAGAGTTGGAAGGTGTGTTTCATGAGACCCCATGCAAGCTGTCTACCCGGATCTTACTTTTTTTCGCATCTTACAAAAGGCACACGAAGCTCCCGTTCTATGCATGGACTTTGATCCAACGTCAACTCTCTGCGCTACAGGATCAGCAGACTCGACAATCAAAGTATGGGACGTAGATCAAGGTTTCGCAACACACAATCTCAAAGGTCACAAAGGTGTCGTCGCATCCGTCAAGTTCCACCCAGACAAGAGGAGAATACGACTAGTCAGTGGATCTGACGATGGCCAAATCCGAGTATGGGACTTGACATCAAGGAAATGTATAGCAGTCTTGGATACCCACGTTAGTGTGGTTCGTGCACTGGACTTTAGTTTGGATGGTCGATACCTGCTGGCTGCTGCCCGTGACAAGGTCATGACTGTCTGGGATGTATCATTGTCACCGCCACAACAAATACAGACTGTGCCCGTATATGAAAGTATAGAAGCTGCTGGATTCTTGGTAGCTGGTACACCCATTCCTGGAACAGAAAGGACAATGGTGGGCAAGAAGGATTTGGTTGCCTATTCGGCTGGTGAAAAGGGGATTATTCAGCTATGGAATGTCCTATCGGGCGAATGTATATATGAACAACAACCTCAAAAGCATGCCAAACATACCATCACAGACATCATGTACGTGATAGAGAATTCCTCGATTTTTTTAACTCATGGGTGCTCCTATTGTGCTGACTCAATAATGTTTAGATACGACAAAGAATCCAACCATCTAATATCAGTCACATCCGACTTTAATCTCCTCTTCTTCTCCCTTCCCGATTTCACTCAAACAAGGCAAATAGCCGGATACAACGATGAAGTCATAGATTTAGCATTTGCTGGACCACACGGCTCTCATCTTGTCGTTGCGACTAACTCGGAACAGTTACGAGTCTATGACTTATCGAATGGATCAGTCGATGTCGTATATGGACATTCTGATGTAGTCATTTGTATAGATGTCATTCGAGCTGGTGAATACGATCTGTTGGCTACGGGTGGGAAGGATGGGATTGGGATGGTTTGGAGGATGTCCTTTGATAAGGAGCTGAATGTTGATGACAGGTATGTGAGATCTATCGCAATGGCGTAACATTCAGGTTTTTTGCTCACCATGCCCCGTGTAAAACCAGGTATCAGTGTCTTGCACAAATGGTCGGCCATACAGAATCAATTGGTGCTATTGCTATATCACGCAAGGGCCTCAAGTTTGCTATAACTGGATCACAAGATCGTACCATAAAGATGTGGAATCTTTCAACCCTCAGTAAGACTTGTGCAATGTTGGAAACTTCCTTTTTTTTGTGGTTCTAAAATCTTTCCTTTGCAATAGATTTGACTAACACAACCGAAAATCCTGAAAAGGCCAAGGCCTTGTACACATTCAAAGCTCATGAAAAAGACATCAACTCAGTAGCAGTGGCTCCCAATGACAAAGTATTCGCTACTGGGTCACAAGACAAGACACTTAAGATATGGTCTGTCGAGACTGGGACATTACTTGGAACGTGTAATGGCCACAAACGAGGTGTATGGTCTGTTGCGTTCTCGCCGGTTGATCCTACAGTAGCGTCATCTAGTGGTGACAAAACAGTCAGGATATGGTCGTTGACTGATTATTCGTGTCTGAAGGTAACCAACCAAATGGTTGGGAATCGTGTTTTTTTTGCTCATTGCTTTTCCCGATAGACATTTGAAGGCCACTTGAACTCTGTCCTTCGAGTCCACTATATCACTTCCGGTACTCAACTAGTGACATCTGGATCAGACGGACTAGTGAAAATATGGAATATCAAAACGAACGATTGTAGTACCACTTTGGATGGTCACGATGACAAGATATGGGCTTTGGCTGTTCGTCGATTGGACGATGGTTATGAAGATGTTGTTGCTAGCGGAGGAGCCGATTCCAAGATTGTAGTTTGGGAGGATGTGACGCAGATTGTTGAAGAGGAGAAGGAGAAGGAGCAAGCTGAACGTGTGGAAAAGTAATCATTTGTTGTTTTTGTAGTCAGTTTTTTGTCCGGTTGATGATAACTTGACACTGTCCTTCTGCCATGTAGGGAACAGAATCTTCAAAACTACCTCCAAAGACGAGACTACAAATCCGCTATTGAACTAGCACTACAATTAGACCAACCTGTTCGTCTTCTCGAACTCTTTGGTAAAGTGCTTGACCAACGAACATCTGCTACAGCTTGTACCGGTTCCGAAGCAGTAGATCAAGTCATTATAAATCTTTCAGATCCAGATCTCGTTAAACTGCTACACTACATTCGAGATTGGAATACCTCGAATCGAGGATCCAGAGTCGCTCAATCTGTGCTGGGAGTTGTTGTTAGGTTTATACCTATTGAACGTGTGTTGTCCCTATCTAAAATCAAGGAGGTAAATCTGCTATCCATATCTCATGCGTTTTTTGCCTACCTTTAACTCAATTGGCTGGATTTTAGATTCTTGAATCACTCATACCGTATACAGAACGGCATTACAAGAACATGGATACGCTACTCACATCTTCGTATATCTTGGAGTATACGCTTCAATCTATGGATGGGCTAGTGCCGATAGACGATGAAGTAGCACCGTTGATCCTGCTAGATGCTCAAGAAGATGTAGATATGAAGGATGGAAGTGATGAGGATGATGAAGAAGATGATAAGGATGAAGAGATTGTGTAGAATAAAGCTAGAGCTGTTACCTCATGACATATGACTTTGCTGCCTTTTTTGCCGTTTTTTTGCATCTGTAAGACAGACTTCACCTCATCTTGGATACGTGATGCTGTTAGTTCGATATTGCCTCTTGAAAAGGGTTATGTCTCACAAAGTCAGTTGGTACTTAGGATTCCAAACAAATAACATGTTTCGCAACAAAACCGGGAAGACTGCATGTTGTCACATTTTGCTATGCGATCTATTAGATGAGAAAGGCGGGAGGGCTCAATAGGAGTTGAAAGGTATCTTCTAGAAGTCACTGTTTACAGAGTCTATCAGCAGGAGTTGGTTTGTGTGATCTCAGAGAGGCACATGAACACTCCTTTTCTGGGTTATGGACTTTATCCATCATCAGCCGTATGCACTAAAACATCACGACGTAACCTCAAAAGTTCTATAAAATGGACTGCAGTCATGGATCCTCATGTCAATATCCTCCACGCACCGGGCGTTAGTTTGGATAGCCGAACTTGTTGGCTGCTGGACCCCTGACAAGAATGTGATTCTGTTTGGGACGTGTCTTCGAGTCTATCGCAACGAATACAAACTCTGCCTCTTATACTACGACTGCTGGATTCTTGGTCGCTAGTACACCAATTCCACCAGACAAAATGATAGTGGACAAGACGGAGTTGATTGCTTGTTGAGGTGGTGACAAAGGAGCTATACAGCTATGAAGTGTCCTATCAGGAGAATGACAACACGATCACGGACATCAATGTATGAGTGAACCTAACAATAGGTTGGGGTTTCGGTCCTACCTCAATCTTGGTTAGTTCTAACTCAATAGTGGATTTGTCCATGTCAGACCTTCAGACGTATTCATTGGTGTTGACATATTCTTTGACTGATTTCCCCGTCTTGAGGTAAGAAAGCGTGGTTGTTTGCAAGGGCGTATGAAGTTGTCCGGTGTATTCATTCTTTATTGCGCTAGAAATTCGAAGGACACTTGAACGCTGTCCAATAAATCACATCCGGCTGTCCAATAAGTCACATCCGGCATTTGACTAGTTTCATATTCATTATTTGACTAGTGTTGCATTCTGTTTCATGATGGTAACAATGACAACTCACGCCTTTTTTCTGGCTGCTCAAGCTGTGTGTCGATTATATGATGAAAATGTAGCTGGTGGTTAAAGAAGTGATTCCAAGATTGAAGTTTGGGAGGAAGTGAATTAGATTGTAGAATGGAAGAGACAGAAGAGGCTAGCTGAGCATTGAATATTCAATATTGATTATAGGACTGACAGAATTTTTTGCCAGTCTCTGAAGTCGCCTTCACTCACGTATTTCACCGCCTCTGGAAGGAATCGTACATTCTTGTGTTTTTGCAGGCCCTTTCTCACCACTTTTCGTAGATTTTCGAAGTGCTCTTATTCGTGGAGTGGACGATATTACATGGATACGCTACCCGCATCCTCTGACATCTTGGAGTTTACACTTCAATTTATGGATGGTCTATGTCAATTAGATGTTAATGTAGCACATTTGATGCTACTAGATGCTCCATAAACAATACGATGTTGGTATTTAAGATGGAAGTGATGTCTAACGATACGATGAAGAGACTGGGCGGAATCAACTCGGGGTGTTTCCTCATCTTTCCAATCCTTTTTCTCGCGTCGCACTTGTGTGAGTGGTGGTGGGTTCAGGCCGAAGGAGGTATCGATGTATGTGGTTAGAGTTGCTGTTGTAGTTGGTGTTGTGCTGCTTGGTTAATTTAGGACTTGGAAGTATCATGATTATGTGTTTTATTTGTTTCTCGGTCGAGAACCCACTCCGCTGGATTCGGTTTGACATGAAGTGCAAACCCATCAATACTTCGACTTTATTTTGGTTTGGGATGCTTTATACAATGCAACCAGCTTATTCTCATAACGCAGATTTGCAACAACTTTTACTCAAGCGAAGAAAGTGCGATTCTACAAAGTCAACAAGTGATTCAAAACTATTTTATATTTTGTTCTAAACTGTATTTCTGGTTTTTTTTACATTCGATGATTGCTAGAGGTTTGGGCGATGTTTGTCCAAAAAGTCCGGCGTCGTTATAGGCGACCTGTAACAAGGTCCATACACATGTTCCTAGACTAATCAATAATACATAGATTTCAAAAGTTTTAAAGAAGTTGGATACCGGGCGGGTACTTGAGAAATTACTATAAAAAGTGGACATCACCTAAAACGAAGACTGCCTTTTATTTTTCATGTTACCAAAGGGTAACCAGCCGACCATGGCTTTCCACCATTTCCATTTGCCATGTTTTTCCTTGTCATCTCGTTTACGTTTGATGCCAACCGAGCAAGCGTTTGAGGCGGTTGGGCCAACAGTTCCCACTTCAGGGTATATCTGTGCCAATAATGAGGATGGTGGTTGCGTTTTCAGATGTCGGTTGAAGTATCTTCGTAGTATCCTATCCTTGAGGCCACCAGAGAGCAACTTGTCGTCCGACCCTTTAACGCTAGTACCCAATTGAACACTTCCAACTACTTGGCGTTGTCCCTTGTCCAGAGTTTCCTCAGTAGCAGGTACGCATATAGCATTTTCGATGCTGGGGACTGTTGATGAAGAAGAGCTGTCATCTGCCGATGATGCTGTTGATGATGCGGCCGAGTAATCTGATTCTCCTGAGTCCGTATCCTTGACTACCGATTCGGGTGAAGCTGATGGCACAGCACCAACAACAGCCGTAGGAGCAATCCAATCGTATATATTGTCATTTGAGTCACCCAAATTGACCAATACTATCAAAGAAGCTCGGTTAGCGAAAACATAGTCAGACCAATGAAGCACTCTTGACATGCTACATACCTTGCAACAGCACTGACTTGAGATATTCATAATCTGGTGCTTGTTCGAATTCCAATGAACCAGTATGCGAGAAGAAATCTTTGAACTCGGCTACATTGAATGAGTTAGTCTTAATGTTCCAAATCAAATACTTTCAAAGTTTTACCTGGACACCCAGCACAAAGCTCATCAATAGTAATAGTCGATTTCATTTTGGCAATCTGCTTGTCTACAGCCTCGTCATCATCTTCTGGATCTCCGAGGACTGACCATGGCAAAGAACGACGTAGCATATAGATAAGCGTGTATCCCAAAGATTCCATATCGTCACGGCGTGATTGTTCTAAAGGAACAAGAGCTTGTTAGACACACTAGGGACAATAAAGCATAAAACTTTACAAAAATACATACCACATCCGTTGTGAGCTCGAGCAGACATAAACCACGGAGTTCCAATGACATCTACACATGGCTGATAGCGGACATGCTTCTTGGTTCTAGAGTTGAGGTACGACTTGGCGATACCGAAGTCCAGAATGTAGATGGTGGGGTTGCTTCTGTCTCGACCGATAACAAAGTTGGCCGCTTTGCTGTCGCGATACAAGTATTTGTTTCGGTGCACACTTTCCAAACGAGCAATCTATCATAACAAAGCAGAGAGGTCTCGTTAATACTTATTTCCTGTGATATTGAACCTAAAAGCAATAACTTACGAGTTGAATGCCAATCATGGCGACGGTCTTGATGGAGAAACAACCACCGCAGGCCTTCATCAAGTCTTCTAAACTAGGTCCCAGCAGATCCATAGCGAGATACACATCATCACCATCTTCATCATAAGCATAGGCTCGTGGAATGCCAACTACAAAGCAACAAGTCATTAGCAACGAACGAGAGAGAAGATTGTACGAAAGTACAAGAGTACATTAAAGACTGCTACTGAGAAGACTGGAATTAAGCTTACCCTCACTGCTCAAAACTTGATAAACCTTGTACTCGTGCTTCAACTCACAGCGGCCTCTTACGCGCTTTTGCATTTTGATTGCAAGAGATTCACCAGTCAACCTATTGACACCTAATCGGAATAAGGGTGTGAGGGAAAATGCACATGACCTTATACTGGCGCTAGACACCATTCCACAAACCCAAATAGAGAAGAGACAGAAAGCAGGCTTACCACTATAAACTGTTCCATAACCACCAGATCCCAGCTTATTTCCCAACTCGAATTGACCTCCGAGAACTCTGGTAGATTCCACACTAGGCATATCCATCTAGATTTGTGTAAAGGTTCAAGTTTCTTGTTAGACTATGGTTAAAGCAACAAGAGCAGGTTGTATCAATGAGGTCTTGGAGCCAAAGCAACTCGGTATAGACAATCTAGAATATATCCTCTACACTTTCTCCGCCTTCTTTCCTCCTTTTTGGACCTTCTCTTCATGAAATTCCCAAAATTGAAACAAAAACACACAAGTTCTGATGCCAACCCAAGTGATGGTGTCGTTGATGGAGAACTTTGAAAGGAGACGCGGTACATACCATGAGATTGAATAAGGATGCAGATAACGTTGCTTTCTGGAGATTTCAATTTGCTTTTGATGTAGTTGTCCTGTTCTAATCAAAAAGGTGTTTGTGAGGTTAGCGGTGAATCAAGATTCCAATATGAAGCGAATAAGAAAAAGGACAAGGAAAGGCGAGATATCGAGTATGTAGTTACCTTACTAGTATCAGCACCGTTGCGTCTTCTGTTCTTGGGCTTATAAGTCGTCCTTCTTATAAGCTGGTTTGTGCTGAATGAGGGAGCGAGTGTATGCAGCAGCAGAATCCAATAGGAGCTATCTGCCGAACAAAGCAGAGTGCTGCTGGTGGTGTAAACACGTGTAATCTCACGTAGATTACTACCGAGACTCTATACCGCCTTCCATATCGGGCACTCACAGTCTGTTCAAGATCAGACTGCTGCAAAATAACGTTTTAGAGATCGTACAGCTACGAGAGACCTTATACTAGCAAATCCACACATTCTGTGGAGGATTGGCATGTGCTTGACACGTCGACCAACATTTAAACAGTCGAGATCAAATGTTGTCGTTTCCACGATTCACGGCAAGAAAGGAGGTTACAAAACCGTGCCATTCGACGTGATTTCAACGTGGAGCGTCAACGAATAGCACTCCGAAGATAACGACCGTCGAATATTCCATTGTATTGGTTTATGTTTGGACTAATTCGTGCAGAGGATGTGCCCACCGAAATATGACATCTGGTAGCGGTTCAACATGCTGACAGACGTGGATTCACGAATATCCTCGTCTCTAAAATCCGATTTGAAAGTATTACTTCTCCACCGTCATCAAAACCAAACGTTGATTGCGTTTACAGAAAAACGCAGGACACCTTTCTGCCGGTCGCTCTAAGAAAGTAGGCTCTAGACGCCGCATTTCAAGCTCTTATGTGATTTATAGTATTTAATTATGAGTTTGACGCGGCTAAATTTCCGTTGGACTGCTCAAAAACTCACTGAACGCTTGTCAAGTACGTTGAAGGAGGCAATGAATGCAGGACGATGGCGTGGAATGACAGCTTGTCGCACTTGGAAGATATAGAGAATGTAGGCTTGTTTCAGTATGAGGTGTCTCCTGCTAGTATGCTCGTGTTTGTGCATGAGCATCGCTCAATTGAGGCAGTTTGCCAAATTATTTGCAAAATCGTTCAAGTAGTGCTACATGCACGGAATTTTTGGAACGTTTTGAAGGATTCGTGGATTTACCTGTATGGAGAAACCGTTTCGATGGCTTTTCTTGTTTGTTAGAATCCTCAATGTGTGCGTTCATCGTCGAATCTATCATCCTGTGTGCTTCAAGCTCAAACACACTTCATTTGGAATACAGACACGAGAGAGTGGCCAATACGGAGACTCTGGAGTTACAGATGTCGCTTAATGTCTATGAAAGTTGCCTCAGTATCGCAGCAAGTTACGTTTGTTAAGTAGACTGGGTATCAGGTGCACACAGCTCAGTGTGCGGAACTGGGCTGGTGTAATAGTGCCTAATTCGACAATGGATTCAGTCATTCAAGGTTTGTAATTTTGTTCCCAGTAACGGGACTGGCAATGGGACGTTTGCTGCGATTAGGATTGGATCTGGGATTAAACGGCACGTATTTAGCAGCGACTTGCCACATCAGGTGTTCTTCTACCCCTGTCTTCTACTCTATGCAAACAAGCTCTATTATATAGTATTTACAAAAAAAAACCTCATCATAAGTTATGCTTGTGTGAATAATTTATACATTCTCTACTTTTTCGGGCAGCGCTCTTAGAATCCAGCCTTCCTCGCCTTCTTCTTCTTCGGCTGACTAGCCGTCCCTTGACTCTGACTAGGACTCTGACTACCTCCAACAGATTCATCACCTAAAAGACTACCCAATCTCGACATTTGCGACATATGTAATGACTGAGACGCCAATAAACTACCACTACCACTCCCACTAGGCCGAGATTGCGACAACACAACCGGTAGACTACTACTACCACTACCAGCGTTATCATCAGCTTGCTGCGATTGTGTAAGCCTGCGTTTCAGTTTGGGTGGCGTAGCAAGGTTACTATTCAGTGGTAGCGTGGTTGGTACATCCTCGCCATCGTCTATATCATCCTCTTCGTTACGATGTCGAGGTGTTTGAGGCACATCATCAACATCCATTTCTGTAGCCAATGACGAAGGTGCAACAGCAGCAACCAGAGGTTTACCAGTCTTGGGATCAATTTTGATATACTTTTGAGCAGCATTTGATCTCTTGTGCATTTTACTGACTGGTGGTAATCGTCCTGTGTAGTAATCGTCGACCTTCCATATCTCAGATAAGCGGGTAGCCATTCGTGACATTTTGAAGGTATTGTTTGGTGCTAGTGGTGTACTGTACATTCTGTCTGCTGCTGTTGAATCTACTGTTGCTGTAGCTGTGCCGTCATTATTATTACTCTTATTGACAAATCCAGAAATCGTTTCGGGAATAAAGACTCGGGTGCACGATGCGACATCAGCTTGTGCCCAATCTAGTGCTATACGTGTGCGTTCTGCATCGTGATTGACTGGATTAAAGACAGACAAGACCAGGTCTCGAGAGTCAGTAGCATCGTCATTCAGTAGCAGTGAGCGTAAATCCAATTCTAGAGCTTTATAGCCTTCTGGTACTGTTGGCTCTACAGGGATATGTCTCATGGAATGTTTCAGAGCTGGAGAGCCTCTAGATGTTGGTTTCGAGTAGAGCAATTCGTGGCTCAAATAGCAGATGAAGAGAAGATGAATATCATCAAAGGAGAAAAAAGAGTGACATGTGTCGGATGACTTACTGCGTATACACAGCCGAAGTCACCTCTTCCAAAGCTTCCGGAACTGCATCATCTTCTACAAGAGCAGTCTTGGCATCTATAACAAAGTGGTGAGATTCAGTTTCCAACCAAAAAAAATTCACAAAGAAAGTTATGAGGAACTCCAAATGCTCAACACTCGTACTCACATTTCCAAACACCACCAAAGTCCACAACATCATGACTCTTCACCAAATCCACATGCTTCCCCTGCTCAAACAAAACCATCTCCTTTTCAGCATGGTATATAGCAGCATCGACTTCAACCTGATCGTCGTCCTCTTCCCCATCATCGTTTCGATAATTCTCCTCATCATCACGATACTGCTGAACATAAATAGCTCCATTAGCAGCCATTTGGATGATACCAAGCGAGCCACCACTGGGCTGCCATATCTTACTCCCAAGCAGGTAGGGTGGTAGTGGATTTATATTGTTTGGCGCGAGATATGCATGGCTGTTTGGAAGGTCTTGCGTTGCGAATGGGTGACGGTAGAAGGGTTTGAAGCGGTATGGGTGTTGGAGGGATTGGTAGGGTGATGATTGTGATGTTGTGTAGCTTACTACACCGTATGAGCGAGAGGCAGTGAATAATAGTCCTGCGTAGAAATGACAGAAAGCATCAGCGCGGTATATGAGTGAGTTTCCTTCATCTCTCTCGTTGCAATACACAAGGTAGACTCTCAACTTACTATCGTCATCCCGTTCAACAAACTCCATATGAAAAGCCTTATCATCGTCATCAGAAGGCTTGGCCCATTCAAGTACTGGATGCTTTGGCATTCTCAAATCGTGAATTGCCACTGCCTTTTTATGTGCTACAGCCATCAAGAAGGGTATATGCCTTGATCGCGCAAATGAGGAAATGCCATCGTATTGAAAAGTGACTTCGGATGAAGCAGTCTAAAACGATAAAGGACAGCAAAGTGAGCGGCCAAAAAAATCTCACTCAGACCTTATTCCATATCCCATTGTATTGTGAGAACAGTTAAATACTCACACGAAAATCCATCATTTCAATATGAGTAGAACTTGCCAAGTACAGTGTACGAGGATGTGCACCGAATTCACAAGCCAGGTATGTAGTATCGTCGTCCTCGTGTGGCTCACGCACAGTGTCACAGCTATAGAAAATTATGCTGAGATATGATGGCAAAAAAGCCGTCGAGCTATCGGTTCTATGCTTACGTGTCAGCAGAACCATCGTCCCACAACGCGACATGTCCACCTTCGAACACGATGCTAGCCAGACCAGGTACAGCTGAATGCCAATTGACATCAAGTGGTTGACGACTAAATGGCAGTGATCCAACATGAGTGTATGCGTACTCGTCGTTTCGTTTTAGGAAACTGATGGAGGAGTGATTTCTAATGGCTGTCGTTCCTAAAAGTAACATTTGCGAAAAATGGGTCAGCGATGAATCGTGTTTGTTACGTCGTGAGTCGTGCTTTTTTTCACCTGTGAAAGAGGATATGATTTGAAGTATCGATGTCTTAAACTTCAAAAGCGGTTTCCTGGGTATACGCGGTATACATGGCGTTCGTCTCTTCTTTGAAGGTTCAAGATGGAAGGCGACTATGAAAAAAAGTGCGATTTTAGTTGTCTTGATCAATCATCCAAATATCGGTCGATAGATTTTTGTTGCGCCAACAAAACTTACACAGCTCATTCATACAAACACCACCGGGGCACAGCATAACATCATCATCCAGACTCAAGCAGTTCCCATAACGATACAACCCTCCATGATCCCGTTCAAACTCGAAATCCTCCTTCAACAAGTCCTGTACAAGATCACTTGGAACATAGTCGGCTGGATTTGAAGCTGTCAAATAATCAGACTAAGCACAAAAATGAATTCAGGATTCTGTTTATCTTGAAACTCGTGTTGTAAAAAGAAACCTGACTAGCAACACACCGATTTAGAAAACTCGGTCCAAGGCAACGCAGGACCATATCCAGCCCGACTTTTTAGCACTGCGCTCCTGGGACGATGATATATACACGACTTTGGTGTAATTTGCACTAGATCAGAGACGGGTTTCCATAAATTTGCTACGATGAATGATTTGAATGTCAGCTTTCCAAAAACGTCAAAAACACCAATCCAACCTAGAAAGAACAGTACAGATCAGCTCGTTATACCATTTGGAGACACTTGAAATGTCCATTCGTCCTGATGCAGCTCGACAGAGCCCAGTATTCCTGATGCGATCTGCGAAGCAATGTCTGACATTATCTTGTCAAGCCTTTTAAAGGAGAAGCTGTATGAAGTTATAGGAGGCAGCACGGTGGCATCCTAGCAGTCGGAATGGACTATGAACTTGGCAAGTTCTTCTTGTCCAGGGAACGATGTAAATGCGAGACTCTTGATCTTCTCAGTGATGTTTAGTAGATGAAATTTTGAAAACAGGATGCTGTGACAAAGCTATAATTTCGCGTCATTTATTATCATTCATCAAAACATTCATCGAGCACACCGTGACTTCGCCTGAACTGTAGAGAACTCGCATCCAACCCAAACTACGGTTTGAAGACAACCATATCAAGATGATTTCATACACCCAAAAGATTCATTATTCAACCCCATCCATGTACAAGCTATGTGCTCCAAATACGTGGACACGTATGCATAAGTTTTCTCGTCTTCATTCACAAGCAACATGAGCAATAAGAGCAAACAATAAGGCACTCTATCCTTGCACATCGTGATCTCCCTGGTTCGTGGTTATTCCTTTCGTCAACATCAGACCTCGTCGACATCACACATCGTGTTCAAGCTTGAAACCGAAAACACGACACGCCTTTGTATACCCTCCCATCCTCACACGTGGCTCTTCTTAACAGTTGCGTCAATGTCTCAATTACCAAATCTCAGTTATATAGTTCTGCTACTACGGGGAATAGCCAGAGACACATCACTGCTACAGGTTGTGGAGGCAGTCTCCAGTACACGAGTTCATTTGAAGCCTACCAGAACTTCAGCAGCTCCATTACGATGCAATTTGTACTTGAGTTCAGGATAGAATCGTGGATCCAGATCTAGTGGTAGAATGGTTGCCAACGATCAAAGCTTCAATCTTGTACAAGAGTGAAACCAAATTAGAGCCACCACACAACTTAAAATATGATTCATATGCTTATAAGAATGAATGAGTGAGTGTCGGAAAGGTTGTCCATGGCTCGTCTATCACGACTAAACTCACTTTCTGCGTTATGGTGAGGATGCTTGGATTCCGAGCTAAGCGGAAAAGCGACAAAGCTTCTCCGTGAAAGGTTTAGTGAGAAAGTACCTTATTTGTATAATACCATAAGATTGACGGTGCTATGCAATTGGGGCTATTCGTTCCACCTTTCCCAAATGGTTCGGCTATTCAGCAAGTCTACAAAGTTGGACGCAAACAAAGTTCGAAGCATCCACAAGCAGTTTCAAGGCACGGTAGTCGTCACAGAGTATTCATAACACATTGTACTCCCTTATTTGATAGTAGCCTCATCATCAGTGTATGTGATGGTTAATCAAGGTTAATCGTCGGGGATCCGGGGTACCAAAACAATGACTTGTTTGCTCGCCCAACCTCCTGAGTCGCTATGGTGGGAGTGATGTAGAGAATCGCAACCATCAGTCCTGAGAATCGTAGCATTAATTTGGGTTTTTGGAGGCCGGGTGAACGTGGAATGAATGTGAAGGTGGAGTGCGCTTATGACGAGAATTTTTTCCTTTTCGCAAATCATAGATCTTCCGCAAGGGATGTTTGACCTCAGACCAAAAAGTTCCACGGATCATCTCAGCCTATTAAGTCTCTTGCGCCAAGCATTCGGGAAGCAACATTCATAGTTTTCGGAAGGGACATTCCTTTTAAAACTATGAAACGAAACTTTAGATTACGTGCAAGGCCAAGCGCGCAAGCTAACCACCAAAAGTTGGAGCTTTGGGGTACTACTTTTTAATATATTTGATTCTAACGACATGACTAATAATGGAAGCAAACGTTACAGTTTAAGGCTTTTATAGGATTTCGGGGTGTGTGAATAAATTCATGCTAGCCACATTCAAAGATTTAGCAGCTGTTCTTTCCAAATCTAGAGCGTATGTGACGCATGACCTATATCCGATATTCCACCACCCACAGGCACTACTGGCAACTTCCAGTCATGATACATTGCGTTTGGTTGCCACGCGACATAACTCACTGATTGTTGACCCTGTGGTAGCTGTTGCGGTTGAGGATGATAATAATATGGTGGTTGCTGCTGTTGTAGTTGCTGCTGTTGGTGATGATAATAGACTGATTCCTTCAAGTCGTATTTCGATGGAGCTGCCATGTATGGAAGACTATTGCTATGTGCTGGTGCTGTTGGGTAATATGGAGGGTGCATGTATCCCGATGGCGAAGGTGGTTGAGAGTGTTGTAGTAATATATGGTGTGGCTGTTGTGGGATGATTGGTCGAGGACGTGCTGGAGATGTGTATTGTGGTATTATAGAGGCATTAGACGACGATGATGAGGATGATGATGTTGTGATGAAGGCCTTGTTATTGTTATTGTCGCTTGGGGTTGTGGTGGTGGTATCATTGTATTTGCATGATCCTTTCTTGAAGGATGAGCTACAGCTTCCACACATTGGGCGAGCTCCATCGCATCTTCGTTTTCGTCTATTGAATAGATGTAGAAGATCAGATGTTAGTATGGCGATATTCGGTGTTGATCAATGCAAAGCTGTCAAACTCCAATGCATTATGCAAAAACAAGGCAAGTACAGTGGATATACCTGCGACAGGTCTCACAAGCAGAGCCTCGTTGTCTTCGTTTCTTTGTTGGATCCGTCTCAGCGGGATTTAAGACCTGACTCCACTTTTTGATGCCATAAACTGGCACTGGTAGTTGGCTGGCTGATACTGGACTTGGTGATGACGATGAATGATGGTGATGCTGAGGGGATATAGTAGCGGGAAGCAGCAGCGGCAGAGCAGGCAACACTAGCGTAGCGTTGTCGTCGCTATTGTTGAGCAATGATGATATATCCATGCTGCAAAGCTATTTTCTCTCTTGTCCAAGAGGAAGGAAGAGGAGGCGAGAGAGATTGACCCGTCTAGGGTATACGATATCGGATAAGCTCAACAGCAGATGCCCGCTATAATCTGTTATGATCGGATAGGCAGCAGCAACTTGACTGAACAGGTAGCCTGGGTGTGTTGCCCAACTGAGCGGATTAGTATGGAAACCGAAAAAGCGCAAGGGGGAAGCAATCATCATCAAGGCTGAGCAGACACCTAGACCAAGGACGGATTTCGGTATAACCTGGCTTGCTTGGGTTGCGAATGTTGGGAAAACTATAACAATCAAGTCAAAGTGCCACATCATCCACAAACTTGAAGACTAGCAGAGGGATTTCGCAACCTTTCGCATTGAAAGTCAATACAATTCAAAGCTCGCATTAATTTATATAAAAACTGTCGGTTCATATACTATCTCACATGCGGGGTTGCCATATGTGATACCCACTGTTTTCAATCCTTGACTCACTTCATACTGATGCAGCATCACAAATGCTCGAGACTCAAACTCCCATCCAATGCAAAGCAGATCTCGTGCACCCCAATTCATCAACCCGTTTTCCAGATGAAATATGGTCGACAACATTCGTAGCCTCCAGGTCAAGACCGACTCGCCATATCTACACATATGATATATTGCGGATAGGTTAGCTGTGTTTTTTTCTTCGCCGTCTCGGATTTTGGACTCGATGATCTGTGTCATATCTCCGCTTTGTGCGCTTTGTGCAGAAACCAGCTTGGTGGGTTGCAAGCAGATCTCCAGACCAAACCAATGTTTGCTCACGTGAACTTACATAATATTCAAAGTGCTTGATAGCATCGCAATGAGCAGGTTGATGAGCAATATCACCGTCAGAAACACTATGTTTATGAAAAGGCGTTAAATTATCCCCATAAACCTTGTTTCAAATTCTGTGTAACACTCACAATAAGCAACGAATAGAATCGTAGCAAAAGGCGAGGCGTTGCTATAAGATCCATAGTTATAAATCCCCAATGTAATCAAGAATGTCTTTAGCATGCATGTTTCAAGTGTTCCAAACCCATCGACATCCTTCATGATTAGCGAAAAGGCATTCGAGAAGCTAAACCAGAATAGCGAGTAGAGACCCAGCCAGCTTCCAACATCTCTGACAATCACTCTTGACAAGATGGCAATCAGTGTTCCGAAGCGACGAGATATGTAGCCGTATGACAGTAGTGTAAAGAATCTAGAAATTGAATGACATGTCAGACGCAGATGCACATGAAGATGAATGGAGGGTACTAATTGTAAGCACCCAACGACTATTCCAATAGAACAAATGATAGTTTCAGCTTGATACGCTTGTGCACATCGACATATGAGCGCTGCGATAACACACGAGCCATAGAGCACTTTGAAGAATCCAATCTAAAAGTAAAACCAAAAAAAAACATTCTATCCAATGCTTCATATTTGGTTTTGCTGCATTCTTCTTACCTCCCATCCAGGTTGGAAAATAGCATAAACAAGTTTGATGTATCTCTCAAACCCTTGCAACAGCAAATCATAGAAAAGCATAACTATTGCACCAGAAACTGTAATAAGCTCTAGCGGCAATCGAGCCCAGTTTGTTCCTCCATAGTCAAATCTTAAGTTTCCATCGTCGTCTGATGGAAGTAATTGGAGTGCCGAAAGGACACATGCTAAATACGAGGCATGGATGATGAACGTCGTGAATTCGAGTCTGTGTGCATCTAATCATGAGTGTACGCGTGAGTTCAAATACTCCCAAATCATTGACGCTTGACCACGTACGATGCTTCCATTTAGCTAGTAAGCATGCTTCAAACACAGGGTGTGAAGCTAGTTTAGCGTCTCGTTTCTTGTCAATGATTTCCAACGCTGAGATTTGTGGATGACAGAGTGCCGGGTCTATCTCTTCGATTGGGTACAAGTTCCGCACGACCTTTCCAACTCTCCATAGCTCTAGTTTCTGATCTATCAAGGCAGTTGCGTAAGAATAGTGAGTTTTACGGAAGCTTGTAATCATGAAATACTACATATGGGCTTTTTGCTGACCTGATAACAATGCAGACACAGTGTCATAATCGCCTTGATCGACAGCAACCAAGAATGGAGAGTAACCTGCATGATTTCGCACCGGTATACCACCATTCGTTACAAGAAACCTGTACATTTCTAAATCTCTCCATCGAAGCTATAAACAAAAACAGGCTGAGCAGCCATACCAATTTTGGGTTTCAACCAAAGACTGCTTGGTCAACTCACCGCGTAATGCAAAACAGTACTCCCATCACCTTCATCGCCATTAACATCACACCCTCTACTCAGTAAGAACTCTACAGCTCGCAGCTTGCCCGACGTGGCAGCAAAAGCTAGCACAGATTGCCCAATTTCGACTTCTGAAGTATACATTTCTCCCGTGCACCTACTACTCTGGAAATCAACACCTGCTTCATGTAAAGCATAGAGTATTGCAACTGCATCTTCTTCAGATTTGAGCAAACATGCGCAATGTGCTGCTGTTTGTCCTGTGAATACTCGTGAAGTCATTGTAGCGTCCACTAGCCGAATACCATGCCGATCCCTATAGAGAAAGAGGTGATTAAAATGGCTTGACATCGTTTAAAATTTTGATTACCTGCGCTGTCCGTGCTCCTTGATCAAGTATTTGGCACAGTCTGCGTTTGAGCTTCCTTTGAATAGCGCCATATGGAGCAATGTTACTCCTATGAGGGTTTCTCGTTCAGCGTCCGTGAAGACAAGCTCTCCATAAAGATACACGTACCAGGCAGCGAAAACAGAATGTTGCTGTCCTGTTCGACGTGTGCCTTCAGCCTTTACAATCAATAAAACCACCATGCGTTCAGTAACAAGGATGCACCATATCCAACCCCAAAATGAGGACTTACGCATCCAAATCTCCGTCAATGGCAGCTCTAGCTGGAGATCCTTTGACATACATTCGATCTCGAACCGACTGATCATCCATAAAATGGACAATATCCATATCTGAAAAACAAACAACCTGAGATACTACTTCCAAATCAAGTTTCAAGGAAACAGATCCTTACTTTTCGGAATCGGCTGTGTAGAATCATGGCCTTCATTGGCGGAACGAATGCCAAATAAGTCCTGAAGTAATGTTTTGGACGCCAATTGTCTCCATTTTGGACCATTGTAAACGGCTGAAGGTACTGTGGAACTCCTGGCAGTACTATCAAAGCTCGCCCTCGGTTCTCCCAGTTCTATTATTGGGACTTTAAGAGACTGCGTCTCCATACTTCTTCGTCAGATTGTGGAAAATGTAAAAGTCACACAAGCCAACCTCCCTCAAAACTCCAACACACATTCAACCCATCGTAAGCTGAAGAACTCTCCTATCGATCGCCATACTGGGAGGCAATCAAGACATAAACAACATGCTATTTCTACCAGTATTGCTTGTTAGCATGGTCATTCATGTCTCTCATGCCTTGAACTGCTTTCAAGAACCTTGGAATGCACAATGCAAGACCTTCCATGTATGACAATCTACTGTTATTAAGTTATATTGAATTCAGTTACGAATTATGGATGTAAAAGAACTTGATTTACACTTGAAATTACGTGTTTAAGACATTTTATACTAACTGTCAAAATGTGTCTAGTATCCTGTTGCGTCTGCATCCGATGATTTGGAACGAATCTGTGTTGGCAAGTCTGCTGTTGCGTGTGACTTGTACGTGTCTTGCAAAGGTGGGCTTCAAAGTCAACATTGCTATGTACAGCAAATTTCACTCACCTGTCAACTACTTTCAGCAAAAGACCTTAAGTCAGAAAGACTTTGCAATCCAATTTTGCAGTTGAATGCTGCTTGTGCTGGTAGGCATTAGAACGATCGTCGTCTCTTTGTCGCGTCTGACATCGTCGACGGGTTTAGATGGAGCTGTCAATTCTCATGCAGGTTGCAACAACTGGTTGCAACTCTCTGGACCGGGTAGTGTTGTCCAACAGGTATTGGACCAAGTCTCGAGCTCCAGTGTTGGCATTCCCATCACTGCAATGGTACAACTTGAGGCTGATTCAATCTGTGATGAAATGCCTGAAATGTGTAAGCATCAAATGCAACCTTGGGAAACTTGACAACATGGTTCACTCAACAACGCTGTCCATTCAACGTTTCTCCCAATCTTGTAGATGGTTGCGAATGTGACCGAACTGTTGAAGTCTGTCATCCTCTGGTAAAGAATTCCTCCACTCCTAGTACGGTTTTTTTTGCTCAACCACCAATGCCTTTCTAGGCAATTTACTCGGAACTCTGCCTTGACATGCCTGGGCACTACCAGTGCTGGCTACATAAAGAAATGTGTCGACTTGGTGATTACAAGTATACCAAATACTGCTTGTAGGCTAAGAGTGTCGTATGGTCAATACAGCCGCCATTTCTCCGTGAACAGAGCTTCCATTGCGGCCGTGTATTCGCGTCTATATTGCAAATGAAGTGTGTTTGAGCTCAAAAGCAAACAGAATGGTAAAGAATTAGAGACTCAGAGCACACGTACAAAGCAGAAAAAGCATCGGACTGCTTTCTGCATACAGTTAAATCCGTGAATTCACCAAAACGTTCCAAGAATTCCGTGCATCCTACCTTCAGATAATGTGACAAAACTTGCCTCAAACCAGCGATACTCACTCACAAAGACGTCTTTGGCAGCAGGAGACACCTCATACTGAGACAGGTATACATTTTCTACACCTTCCAAGTGCGACAAGTTGTCATTCCATGCCTTCATCCTGAATTCATTGCCTCCTTCAAAGTACTTGACAAGCGTTCAGTGAGTCCATGTGACACCGAAGACAATGCTTTCATCCAAAACACTTTGTCGACTGGTGTAACTATCACTATATTTGCTATTAACTTGACTTGTACAATGAAGTAATGGTGGTACATTGATAATTGATGATAGTGCCTTGGTTGCATTGTATAAAGCCAACCAAATCGAAATAAGGTCCAATTATTAATGGATATATAGATCATCTCAAAACCGAATCCAGCGGAGCGAGACTAATTTCCGAGCCACGAAACAAGAAAGCAACATAATTATAATACTCTTCCAGTCCAAAATCAACCAAGCAGCACAACACCCACCAAAACGACGACCACCCCAACCAAATACATCGAGACCTCCATCACCCTAAGCCCTCCATTTAGCACATACGTCGAAGCCCACTGTGGAATCGCAACAAACGTTCCATTACCAGTCCCATTACTAGGCACAAAGTTACAGGCCTTGAATGAATCCATCGTAGCAGAATAGACTCCATTAGGAACTATTCCACCAGCCCAGTTCCGCACACCGAGCTGTGAGCACCCGCCATCCCATACGCCTAGTTCGACATTTGCGAGCGATGTTGGGAATTGGCCTCGTGTGTCTTGGAATGCCACTGTGCGGTAGAGCTTGTCGTCAATCCACCATCTAGAGAAAAAAATTCGTTGGTAGAGGTAAAATGATTGGGGCAAACACCAAAATGGTTGGGAGGCATACCTGATGTACGCATTCGTCCACTCAATGGTATATGTGTAGGCCGTAACAGTGGTATCAGACAAGTTATTATGGTATCCCGAGTTTCCGAAATTGGATTGATTTCCTAAGTACACATTGCAAAAAAATGAACACCTTGCAAATTGAAATCCAAAACACGTTTCTAAAACGTTGAGGACTCACCCCTCCAAAAATAATTACTCTGCGCCTGATACTTATTCCCTCCAACCCACTCCCAATCAATCTCATCTCCATCCGTACTCCTCAATATAAACGCCGTGACAACACCAGGCGTCGTACTCGCGGTCTTCACCCTCATAGACATGACACCGTACTGCAACTGCCCCACTGATTTCAGGGTGGCTGCAAACCCACATGATGTAGGCTGGTATGCGGTGGGATCGGACACGTTTTTGATCATGGTTAGCGTGATTCCGTTATTTAGACCTGGTGTGGTTGCAGCAGCTACTTTTCCGTTTGTGGTTTGGAAGGAGGTGTTTAGGATGTCCATGTATGCGCTGTTGCAGATGGGGTATGTTTGGGCCCATGCTGGTGAGAGGGCGAGGACGAGGAGGTAGGTGAGTTTGGTGAGCTTGAGGAATCGGAGCATGGTGCCGTGTTGCACCAGGGAGATTGTAAAGGGGGGCTGCAGTAGAGTCAAAGGATCTGTTTTCAGATGTTTGCCAGATTTTGGGGCCCAGAATTCCTGTATTGGTCTTCTTCGTGATGTATAAAGTTTTCTCCTCCGAAGTAATGTACAAACTCTAATAGTACAGAACGGTTAGAATATGCATCAGGCTCAAAAGAGATACAGCTACTATGCTCGTTTTGGCACTATTAGCTTTACCAAGTTATATAGTTCACTCGCTTATAATACAGCTTTACTGTGGCGATGTACAGAGCGGAGGGTTTAACAAAGAAAGAAAGACATTGCGAAAACAGCAATCGTTTAAGGTGAGGGACTCTCAGGATCACAAAGGCACGAGAATACGAACGATCGAATGTTGAACGTACCATAAAATCTTTGAAACTCGCCATGTTGCACTGAGGAAAAACCCCTCCAGTTTGATAAAAGAATTAACAACAGTTGCGAGTGATTTTATTCCATAGAGCAACGACCAATATATCCTATATAGATGCAATACTACACTCGCAAACACCCAACTCGATTCATTATTTGTTTTACTTTGGTACAGAACCTTGCAATGACTGCTGCAAGGCCTGCAATTGCTTCAACTGCTCCAACATTCCTCCTACATTATTTGGTTGCTGTTGCTGCTGGGCTATTTGTTGTTGCTGTACACTCATAGCACTCAACGGCGACATTATGTGAGGCGCATGTTGTTGCACTTGCTGAGGTTGAGCTCCATATACATGTTGCTGTTGCTGCTGCTGATGTCCCATAGTCCATCCTGCTGCAGGTCCAGCGCCTTGCATATTCATACCAGCCATAGGGTTCATAGCAGCTTGCATTCCCATGCTAGGTTGCATTGCCATTACTGATTGCTGAGCAGCCAATAGTCGTTGTTGCTGCTGTTGCTGTTGTTGTAACAATGCCTGCTGTTGAAGATATTGTTGTTGTTGTTGCTGCTGCTGCTGTTGCTGTTGAATACTTTGCATAGTTTGTACCTGTTGTACTTGCTGTTGAGGCTGATTGAATACTCCTCCTCCTGCTACATTCCCACCACTACTTGCAGTTACTAGAGCCAATAAAGTAGCTTGATCCAGATGGGCGCCACCGTTTGGAAGCATAGCCAACACTTGTGGAGGGAGAGCAGCCAACAAGGCAGACGTCACAGCATTAGCTGCTTGTGATGAAGCTTGTTGGACTTGTTGAGATGCAAGTGACATTTGTTGATGTTGATGTTGTATTTGTTGTTGCTGAGGTGATGGTTGTTGGTGTCCTCCTCCTTTCGTGGATTGAATCAGATCTGTGTTACGAGCAGCACGTTCTCTCATGAGTATAGTAGGCGTTGTAACAGCCCTGACGCCATTGTATTCTAATAAAAAAGAGAGTACGCTGTCAGATAGTGTGAGAGTAAAGGCAAAAACAACCATCTCGTGGAATTACCTGTAGCAGCATTTGGACCACCCAAGATTTGCATAGACAGGGTCTGATCACGTTCATGATACGTTTCCACAAATATTACAGCCAAAACACCTTCTTCAGTCAATTGTTGAACAAGAGGACGTAGACCAGTAGTATGTGACAGGAAGACAACATCTATGGTCATTCCTGCTGATTTGGCGATAGTTTCAACAGACTTTATGTATTTCCTAGTTAAAATAGGAAGCGATTCGTTTCAATGCTTTGTTGGAATGTTGACTGAACAGGGGGATGGGAGAGGAGGAAAATACACGAAACGGAGGTTGTATCATATTCCAATGAACTTACTTGTCTACATCACCAAGAGCAAGTATCTGAACTTCCGGAACTTTGGCACCGAATCGTTTAGGTATGGGATCAATAGGAGACGAGAATCGGCTACTACGTACACCAGACATACCGCTGCTACCCCCACCACCTCTTACATCACGATCAGCAGAGTCACGATCAGAGGGTGGCCTTCTGCCATACTGTCTATCATCGTCATCGAATCTGCTACCACGAGTTGACGTACTACTACCACCACGTGCTGATGATGATGATGACGAGTATGGACTTCGATCATCTCGTGCTGCAGAGAATCGACTGGTTCGCACAGGACCTGAAGAGCTCTCATAGGAATCAGCGGGTGGACGACCTACACCACGACCGCGATGATTCAATTCATGGTCGGCACTGGACTCTCGAGCACGTTTTGGTTCATCGGGAGTGTCACGACGAGTACCACTGAAGACGGGTTTATCACTGGACTGCTTCAAATCTAGAAAGTTGCGAGATAGCGAGAAAGAAAAAAGAAAAGATTTGTATGAGTGAAACATGAATCTTTTGCATCACAAAGAGCTCATTAGGAGAAACTGGTTGGAGGGACATTCTGTGCGAAATGGCAGTGTGGGATTTGAAAAGAGCATTCTGTACAGGATTGCCCAAGTACCAATAACAAAAGAAGGAAGCCCTCATTTCTTTGTACATCCCAAAAACAACGCTTCCATGTTTGCCATTGTTCACTTTTTGGAATTTGTCAACCTACCTAGATTAAGACCACCAAGTAACCGACCCTGCTCATATGCAATGGAGGTACGACAAGAATCGGGATTATCATACTGGATGAATGCATAAGATGCCTTCATCAAGACTTCCTTGATATTGCCATACTTTGAAAAGACATCGCCTAAATCTTCACGAGACGTCTTTTCAGAAGCCAAGTTGCCTATGAATAATCTAGAACCGGTAGGTATTTTGGCAAACTCACTGGGTGGCGATGTATAATGAACAGTATACGGGCCACCGAACTGTGAATGGTCGATCGTTGTATCAAGTTGTGCTCGACTTCCTGCTGGATTGGTAGCACGCGTGCCACCACGGAGATTATTCCATTGTAGTGGTACCTGTTGTTGACTTGGCGATGCTGACGATGGAGTTACATTACTATACGATTGTTGTTGCTGTTGTTGTTGCTGAGCACCTTGAGCAACACCAGGCCAAGCTGGAGGATTTTGTTGCTGATACTGTTGCTGTCCATATGCTTGATAATATGCCGCTGGATCATACGTATAACCAGGCGGTACTTCAGCACCATTACTGTATTGCTGCTGCTGGGACGGCGCAGCCCATTGCGTTGCTGCAGCACCAGGGGCCATCCATTGTTGCTGCTGCTGTTCATACCAAGCTTGCAACATGGCCATATTAGCAGCACTATTTGGATCGTTTGCAACAGCTGCTGAAGAAGTAGTTGGAGAATTGGTAGTAATAGCAGCGGGAATCGTAGCATCAGTACTAGTGGAGGACAATACGTTTACGGAATCGGATGCTGGCGGTGTAGTAGGAATAGTAGAGCTAGTAGTCGGGATGGATGGATTGGACTGAGGAAGAGGTGAATTCGTGGAATGAGAAGTGGCGTCACCCGCAGTAACAACCACACTAGTATTACTAGGACCATCTATAGGAGCTGCTGCGTAATGACTTTGTACATTATCTGCTCCTACTATTCCTCCTTGCGTTGTTGCTACTGACTTTGACTGTGCATCATCATCAACATTGACATTTGATGTCGATGCGACTTGAGCAGAAGAAGGGACTGAAGGTAGTAACGGAGACTGTTCACGATTCACAGATGATGAAGAAGTATTCATAATTTGCATTTCTACACTATTGGCTACTGGTTGTGCCTCCTCTTCGTCCTCCAAAACCATATCTTCCTGGAAGTCGTCCATTGAGACCGATACCTAAAAGTAAAATCAGGGAATATACTATTTTACGTGGCTGGGTATTGATTAGTGGCCTTGGTCTGACTTGCTTTGACTTGATGATGCTGTCTTGCCTTCAAGTCGCGAAATGTGAGTTTGACGAAAAAACCGTCTTTCACGACAGATGACAGACACAAGAGGGTATTACTTATTGAATTATACATAATTTACTGTTGTTCCACTCTACTGGCATGTTACACGTGATGAGACCTGAAAACCTAAAAACACAGTCGCTTATGAGCCAGGATACTTCGCGTCAAGGGGCGCGCATTCTTACTGTAAAATGCTAAATTTATAACATTATATCTGTAATTCTTATACTTTAATCTGTCCCACGGTTTCTCCTGATGGAGTTATCCAGCAGTTATAATAAAACTGTTAAAAAAAGGATACTTTGACAGATCCACTCCATTACGATGGAATACTCAACCAAGAAATCCCTCAGATATTTGGAAATCAATACGAATTCAGATGATTACAATTCCATATACCAGTTGTTACTTCAACAGCAAGCAAGTCCAGATCACCAAACCCTTCCTCGATGACAACATCTAAAGGCGTCATTTCTTCTCCATTCGCAGCCTCTTCACTAGCGCTCTTATCCATAAAGAGTCTGAACATTCCTGCTGTAAGCTGGCTTAGAGCTTCATGAAGACAAGTGTTCGATACATCGGGACGAGCTCCTGGTTCTACAAACCAGATGAGTAGTTCTCATGCTTATACCAAGTTGGAGGGCTACGTTTCCACCTTAAGCTACATCGTAAAGATCAACATTGTAAAACAATAAGAGACGGGCCAAGTCATGACTTTGCAAGGACTCGTATAATGGCCGACAAAACGCTGCCACGTGTAAGCACGACCTTCCCTGGACTATCAGGTCACTCTTAGCACCGGCGTCTAACAGCATCTGGCAAAGGTTGTACGTCAATAAAAGATGGCATATACTAGCTGATTTGACCCACAATCCAGAATTGCGGTTGGTATCACTTCAAAAGCGTCTGAGTTTGTTCATTGGTTGAAAGGATCTAGCACCATGGTTTGTGATTGCTGCTGCCGTCTGAGATCGGGAATAAGGCACAGAAGACGACACTTCCCGCGGATGCAGAATTGTCGTATTAGACGGAGATGATGTTAGTGATGAGAGGAATGGCTGTAACGAGAATAACGAGAAAGCACTTCAACGTGTTTACAAAATTAAATCTGCTTCCATTCTAACAAACTTAGCAAAAGACGTTTTAGTGGTCATCACCAATTGCGTACCTGATTTCCACGAAGTACTCACGCTGCATCTGATCTGCATTAAGCACCTCCAGCCAAATTCCACCAGGCTTCTTCTAAATAACACCACCCGGCACCGACCTGCTAACTTCAACGCCATTACAGGCACACTTACAAACTGTTGGCAGAATGTTGAGGTAGGTATAAAATATGGTATTCCAATATATAAATGTTAAAAGTGAGAAATTCTATCATTTCCATCTATCCACATCGTGACCTCACGAAACATTCTTCAAATGCTCGTAACTGTACATCTGAGAACTAGAGGAAAAACGTCGTAATAGAGTCTGAGTATAGGCATCAAATGGCCTCACACTTAATATTTCGCTCACCTTACATCCATCAATGAATTCAGTCCGCTTCCATAAACTCAGGAAACATGCTTCCAATGTTCATGACTATACATCTGCAAACTAGCAACAAAAAAAAATGAATAGAATTTTCAACGTATTGCGTCATAACCGGACTTAGCTCTGCATCACAAGACAACTCAACTGTCTTACCTCAACCCATAATCATCAAAAAACCTCTCCAACAACGCCCTATCACTCCGTATCCTCTCCTTTGCCGATCCAGCGTCCTCAGTAGGATCAGGCACAGGCAGCGACTCCTCGCTTTCTAGATACTTGTTTGCGAGGTAGTGTGCCATACAGCCACATATAGCAGCGAATGTAAGCGCGCTGAGAACCGGCAAGATGATGTCTGATATCGTTGCACGTGGCATTATGTCGTGAGTGTAGTTGTGATGCCGCCATGCGATCCCAATGGTTATGCCTATAGCTGCACCGGTTATTGCCATGACCTTTGAAGATTGGGTGAGATATCTGTGTAGGTATGAGCTTGGGATGACGATGGATTTTTTTTACCTTGGAGCTCTTGAGCAACAGAAAATCAGAATGGGGAAACTCGCCTGTCTGACACCACCTAACAAAATGCTGCAAAAGAAAACGTAAGCACAGCGACAAAGAAGGTATGAGCAACATTGTACGTACTTCACAAGAATTCCTAATCATATTATACCCCTCTCCTTCAGGAAACTTCAACCTCCACAACTCCCCAAATGCTCTTCTCAACGTCCAATCCACTCCATCAGGAACAGAATCAGGCCTCCATTTTCTCCTCCACTTGGTCCCCATACTCTTGATGGCCCTGATCGTTCCTCTGCCCGCGTTATCCTTCCCACAAATCCGGTTATCAAGATACACGTACTGATCAGCAATAAGAAAAGAATCCAACGTCGTTAGACGAACACAGAATTTCCGTTTCGGATCAGGTTCGACGGCGTCGGGGAAATTCGTCCATTCGTTGAGACGGTCTAGCACCATGTTTGGTTGCAGAGGGTGTTTGCAGTGCGGGCAGACGAGGAGGTGCTGTGTATGGATTGGAAACCATGGTTTGTGTGAGTTTGGTTCACTGGAGATTGGGAATAGGGCACAGAATACGCAGCATGTTCCAACGTATATGCACCAGTGTCGTAATGCTAATATTCAGAATAGCATTAGTTTATAAGCATTGAATCAGCAAAGGAAGCTGTCACGTACCAAATCCAATCTTCTTCAACTCTAAAACAAGTAAAAAGAGATATCGTTAAGTATACGTGATGCAGAAAAAAAAAGGCTATAGGCACAATTCGCCGATCCAACTCACGTTGCATCTGATCATTATCAATCTTCTCCCCCCAAACTCCACTAAACCTTTTATAAATGACATCACCAGGCACAGGTCTCCTAACTTTAAAACTCGTCCCATTCACACACCACCCAGTCAAGCACCACATGACCCATGCCTTGCCAGCAGCGTCGGCGTCCATCCACTAATGAACCCAAAAACAGTCAGAAACAGTTGATAATAACAATGACGAAAGGTCAGTGTATACAACTCACAGGACACGGTAGTCCAAGAAGCCTCCCCATGTCGAGCCTACTCAGCGCATTCGCTCTAATCCCATCATCAGACACAACATATGTCTTCTTTGGGTACTTTTGCACCTTAACACCATACTGTCCCAACACACTCGCCAGCGATTCAACCCTCACAGCCGGTCCACTCGATTTTGGAGGACACCGGACATGCGTTATAGCGTTTGCGATTACGACTGCATGGGTGATTATGTCGTATGTGCGGTTTGAGTTCAGGCAGATCGTTTCGGGGTTTGCGATGCATGTGTGGTTGATGCATGGTAATGCAGGTGGGGAACGGCAGTTCAGGCAGGTGGTGCCAATGTAGATTGCTTGTTCGGTGTGACTTGGGGACGTTAGGACTAGCCAGCTTCCGATCTACAATAAAAACAAGTTTGTAGCAAAGTTGTTAGATCTCAAGATGCAACAACCTTTTTAACAAACCAAAGCAAACAAAGAGAATCATTACATATGCATCGCTGCATCGCGCTGAACTTACATGCAACTTTATTCCATCCACTGTAGCCATAACAAGTACCTCACAACAACAAAACACATGAACACAAATTTAAGGTTTGCAATATAAAAGAACTAGACTCTATTTTTTGGGAAATTGCTTCTTACTATGGCTAAAAAATATATTTCCATTGTGTGCGCCGGTTTGATCATATATTCTTCTTCCATTAATTGAGCAGCAGAGAAGTCCGAGAACAGCCCTCAAGAGCACTCAAAGAAAACTCTGAAAAGCGAGACTCGATTCAAGGCCTCTTCCAAAGCGTCCGTATTGACTCTTACAGCATTTTCAATATTGCGTAAAGCCTCCTTGAGATACAGGCCCACTAGCACCACCCTGACTAACCATCCACTCCTGCTGCGACTTGTAGTCTTCCAAAGCATAATCATCATTCCCTCCACGTTGATTTCCTCCTCCTTTACTACTGCTACCACCACCATTTACATCACCACCAGCACTAATCCGATCATACTGCGAATACGTCTGTTGTGATTGTGTAAACGGTAGTTGCGAGAAGGCTGAAGACGACATGGGAGCCTGTGACCTAATATTACCCAGGTTTTGAGTACCAAGAGGTGGGAAGTCCATCGTCATTCCTGAAGTCATGGATGCTTGTGAAAAGGGTATCGACATGGGAGGTGCTGGGAGGAAGGTTTGGGATTGCGATATGACACGGTTGGGATCTATATATGCTAATGGATTATCGAATGCGTTGAAGCGTTGTTGTTGCTGTGGTGGTGGGTATGGACTGCCTCGTGGAACTATTGAAGTATTAAATGTCAGTTGGATTCGTACAACAAAAACAAAAAAAGACGGTGCAATCGAATGATGGCTTACAGTCTTGAGCAGAAGGCGCTTTTGCAAAATGCTCTTTAGCATCAACCACAAATCGTCGACTCGAAGCTCCAGCCAATCCATACTCTCCATTATTGAAATCTTTACGTGGTCGAGGCTTCATCAACTGAATCTGCGATATCTTCAAATTACTCAACGGACCCTCAACAAGACATCCCTTCTCCTTATACATGACCAACAGCTGATACCACAATGGATGTCTCGACAATACTTTGGGGTTTCCCAATATAACAACTCCATATTTGGCTCTCGTCAATGCTACATTGAGACGTCGTGGATCATTCAAGAATCCAATACCTTGGTGTTCATTCGATCGGACACATGATACTACGATATAGTCCTTTTCTCGTCCCTGGAAGGCATCCACAGAAGCAACTTCAATCTCCTTATACAATTCACGTCGTAAACTACCAGCAAACTGCATATGTTGTACAACATACGATCTCTGTCCTTCATATGGCGTAATCACACCAATTTGCGATGGTGTTATACCAGCTTTTAGCAACCTCGTCACAACTTTTTCGACATTGGCAGCTTCAGTACGATTTAGATATGATGTACCAGATGATGAGATTTCTTCCTGTCCAAACGAGCAATGAAACATCATGGGAGTTTCTAATTCTGGCCATGGGAAGTCAATCGAGGGTCTTATACGTTCCTGTGCTGTTACACCATTTTGTAGAGATCCTTCGTAAAACATGTTTGACGGAAACTCACTCAAACATGGATGCATACGGTATTGTACTTGTAAACGAATGGGTCGCACACCCAACAATACAAGTCGTTCAAAGAGAGACTGTGATAATCCTGCCTTGGCAGCTTTTTTGGATATGATTACCGGTCCCAACTGTTGATGATCACCTACAAGAATGGCTTGACGAGCGCCTAATACCAGTGGTATAAGACATTCTGGTTCAGCAGCCTGTGTCGATTCGTCTACCAGAATTGTACGGAAGGTCAATTTAGACATTCGTACATCTCCAGCTCCAACACAAGTGGTACATATGACATCAGCTACAGATAAGATATCCCTTTCTGCAGTGCGACGTAATGTCTTGTATCTCTTTTCATCAGCTGATGACAATTCACCCAATTCATCTCGAAGTCGAGACAACTTTTGCAATTCAGGCATACTATCATTATTTCGTACTTGCTCATGAAGAGTCAAGAAATCGACTGATGAATCTAGAGCTTCTCTAGACTTGGCAGTCACTCGAACGACTTTCAGTCCAGTTCGATGAATCTTTTCAGTCAATTGGTCCACTGCGACGTTTGACGGAGCACAGACCAATATTTGACCTGATATATTCATTTTGGCCAAGTGGTACACTATAGTGGCTGATGTGACTGTCTTTCCTGTACCAGGAGGACCTAGAAGCAACAATTGTGAGAAAAGCACTTGACATCAACTCGTGAGTTTTTTTCGCTTACCCTGAATCAAACTCAAAGGCTTCGTCAAGACACTCTTGACAGCAAATACTTGAGAATGATTCAGTTCAGGAAGATTGGGAGCAGAGAATCGTTTAGGCATTTGGGCATGTAGAGATTGTGGTTCGACATCATGGCCCAAGAGACGATGATATATGTAAGCACTGACCGAGTTTTGATCTACTGCAAACCTCTTCATGGCATTTTGCATTCTTAAAAATGAAAGTTTAGTGAGCCAAAAGGCATCGAGTCAGAGTAATATGACAGTCAGGTCTTACCGATCATACGAAGTAGACTTCCACACAAAGTCAACCGTGAAACCATGAGTACAATCAGTAGGTACATTATCATTCTTTCGTAATTCCAACGCTACTTCATCGGACAAGTCTATATTGGAAGAAAACTTGTTCAGCCAAACATGACAAGACGCATAAAGGAAACATAAACATTCAAATCAACTCACTGTTTGGAATCTTAATCACAGGACCAGCATCCTCCCAAGGAGCATGAAGCTCACCACGATACTTCAATATAATCTCATCGCCAACAGCCAAACGAATTTCACCTTGTTCCAATTTGGGCAATACGAAATGTGCGACTCGCTTCATATTAAGACCCATATCCCAACGAACCACCACATCTTCTTGAGTCTGTGATTCTTTGAGACGACGATCCGTGTCAGCTTCCATTTTTACAAGTGGTCCATATATGTTTTGGTATTGGTACGCGTCATCGTATCTAAGTATTGCGAGCAACAAAAAAAAGCCAGATTTGGTGAAGCGTTAAAATGAAGTGCGAGTCAACACCACAGCACCATATATACCTCAACAAGACCTGTAAAGGCTCATCATCAACACCAGGGCGTTCCAAGTCTTCAACAGTAGCACTCCCATTGTCCTTCCACAATTCCTCCAATTTGGCAATCTGAGCATTCGTGATTTGTCTCGCACGCATCTGCTCTCGGTCTGTAGGTACTTTGACCAGCCAAGGTAGGAAGCACTTGTCATCAATCAATGGCAGCCATTGAGCCAAGTCCCATGTCATGTCCTTTGAGCTTGGAGCTGACGCACATGGTTGTCTATACATGCAGAAAGAAGATGAATATCCAGGTTCTGATAGATTTCGGGCTCATGAACGGTTCATGAACTACATCAAATCTTTGGGACTTGTTGAAACTATACCTGCAAAGCAAAACAACAACAGTATCCGACTTGGCAGGTATAAAGCCTAGCAAAAACACATTGCGAGACCCACAATTATAGCACTCTAGCACCGTTTCACCTAGCGGTGATTCAGGATGCAACGAGACCTCCTTATGTTTGGCTCGTACCAAGTGATTGATGATATGTGAGCCCGATATCTTGCCTCTCGAGTTACAAAACCATTTCGAGCATGGTATGCACTTGACTACTGATGATGGCGAGTGGATGCCGCAGTATCTGATATAAAAAGGGTGTCAGAGCGACTGTTTATCCAAAAATACACGTAAGCTGTCAAAACATCTTACTTGCAAGCATGATCAGGCAAATCCTGAGCATTGTAGTCTCCCTCTAGACCATCAGCATCAGGCTCTTCAAACGCCAGCTGCTCTCCGTGGATGTTGTTCTCGTATTCTTCCGTAGCTCTCGATGCTTTCACCACATGTTGATGTTGGGCATGAGCTACCTGACTAGGCTGCGAAGACAGAGATAAAGACGGTAATCCAATAGAAGCATCTACATCATCGTCATCGTCTTCGGTTTGCTGACTGGGATGGACGTTTTTGAATTTACGTTGTTGCGATTGTGATGACTGCTGCTGTGATGGAGCTGTAAAGTCGGTATAATCGTATTGCGAGGCCTGAGTGTCTCCTGCAAACTCGAGGAAATTCAGGTCTTGGGTCCCAGAACTCGAATCATACCGTCCTGGCATTTCGATGATTGGAAAGAAAAGTTGTGCAAGAAGAAGAGCATGCGACGCCATTAGAATTTGCTGGATATTTGTGCTCTATCGTACAATCTGCAAAGACTGATATCTCCCTTCTTCAACTCGTACTTATGCTGCAAATCGCGTCAAAGTTACAATTCAATACCGAAAAACATTTACAGAGCTTCAACCTGATCAAAAGACTCTAACGGAATTTTATCCTGTCTTTACTACACATACATCTGTAAATATACATATTAGAGCTCGTTTTGGCCTTACCAATAAACAAAACAAAATCAGATCAACAGAATGAAATCACAATAATGAAGACGAGGGCGTTGATCAAACTTCCAGCAAATCTACCTTTTTTTAACCTTCGACATGTCTGTGCTTTGAGGCGAGTGCGACAGCACAGATACGATAAGTACCTGCTACACTAGGTGGTAGCGTGCCAACCACGAACACCTGAAACCCTGGTCCCTTCCGTAAATACTTTGGCAAAGGCACAAGCTTCTGAAGACCATTCGAGTAGAGCAGTCATATATTCTACATTGACTGCTTCAGGCCCGACATCGGATGCAGTAGCCTCGGAGTCTTCTGTTCAATCAACTTGGGCAAAATTTAATATCGTGCAACAGTACCAGTTACTTTTATAGAGACCTAGTTGGGGCTTATATCTCCTCAAACATACGTTCACCTCGAGGTAGCTTTGCAGCAGCTTCATCGGGGATTTTGTGGGCGAGGACTTCGATAATAAGAGGTATGGTTCCTTTGAATTAATATGAACCACCAAACACCAGTGATGCACAACAGTATCCTCTTACAGCAAACTCACACCATCGACGAAGCAAAACGATACAGTTGCGTTTTTACCTTGTCGCAAATCATTCAATGTTTGTCCGACTGCTGATAGTGGTCGTGATGGGGTTCACTCGATCTTGATACTTGTACGTGTTGTGGTATGAGTATCAGCAAAGCCCTTCTTTCAACATCTAAACCACCTTTTCAGACTCTCTCAGCACCTCAATGAACGTGATGACACAACTTGCTCCGTCGCTGCAGTCTAATTGTAAAAATGAGCTTAAGTTCGTTAGTCAAATGTTATGCAAAAATGGTCACAGTACTGAATGCTCTGTGTTTAAAACACAACTTACTTTGACTTGCCAACCGTATCCAAACAATTACGAACCCTTCCTCCATCTCAACACAAAAGACACCACCACACTCACATGTATTCACTTTCTACATGAGGTCCTTATATTCATGAAAGATGTCCACTTCTTCTCCATACAATACATATTCACAACTCCCACCATTTCTTATTCTCCATCCTCTTATTATACTCTTTAATATTCGCCAAAAAATCACCTGCGGAGCTCTCCAACTGACCAGTCTTGATATTCATATGATCGAGCTTCTCGCCTCGCTGTGCGAGTGCCTCTTTGGCAGCTCCAAATGCTCCTCCAGCTGAAGACGATGATGATGATGATGTATCGGGGTCAGGGTCACGTAGGCGTGATCTTCGTCCTTCAACTAAAACAAATGTTAGATGAGGTATCATCAGGTGCTTGTTTTGCAGCTGAGACTTACACAAGTCATCGATATCCTTGCTCGACGCCTTGCCAGCATCACGTTGAGCATTCAACCAGTAATGTTGTTTGAGAGAGTCGTGGATTCGTAGATCTGTCTTTGGCCCTCTGTTATGGTTTGAAAGTCGGGGTTAGAGCGATGAGAAAACAACAGAGAAACGAGAAACTCATGGCTTTCCCGTCGCATTGTTTACCTTGCGACATCTCCAGACAAGCTGATGACTGTAATCTCCCTTCCAGCAGACTGAAGCACAATACGAGCATCAGAGAGAATCATGGCAGTTTCAAAATGCCTAATAAAGAGTGGTTTGTGAAGAAATAGTCAGTCCTTGTGCTTCAGCAACACTGTACCTCTTGCTTTTGCAACCAAACGAACAAAAAAAACTACTGTCCAACTGCTAAAACTTACCCATCACATTCAACCTCCCTCTCAAACTCCAACACAACATCCGGCAAACTCCACACCTGCGCGCTCCCCTCACTAGTAACACACACAAGACACGCATGCTTTTCTCTAAACATCGATATCCCAGCAGTAACAACAGTCCCAGTAATTGCACGATTAATAGTCTGTGTCGGTGCACCATTAACCACCAATTCCACCACAGATATCGACGATGAGGTTACTGCAATCACGTAATGGGTTGATTTCTCCCTATCAGCTAACGATGTTTCGGTCACGACTTTTCCAGATTCGTTCACGACGGTTAGGAAGATGGGGGTGGTGTTGGAGTGCGGGATGAGGAGGCATTTACCGATTGCGATGGTAGTGTCGGTACGTCGGAGTGAGTATAGCCAGAGGGATGATCGTGTTGTGAATACGAGGAGGCATGGTGAGGGTGTTTGTTCTATGAGCAGAGGAGAAAAAGAGTATCAGTAGAGGTCTCCAAACAGTTGGACTTCCACAACAAGCACTCACCATGCGGGAAATTACAATTCGAAAACCTCAACAGCGCTACAGTCGACTTTGACGTCGTATCATTCGAATCTAACAGAAGCCAATGTCACCAATGATTACACAAAACGAACCTCATAAGCTTCTCTTATACCATAAACAGCCTCAGAATAAACACAAACCCTCCTCCCCAAATCACTCAACATCAACATGCCATCACTACTCCCTGTAGCAATCAACCCCAACCACCAGCACGACTGATGCGCCACCACATCCTCATTATGTGTCATCCTAGCAGACAACCACCACCCTAGCTGCACCTGTGTAGCAGAGCTAGGTGTATACGATTCAATTGACACACGTGCACTAGTATCCTGCTGTAAATCGTTCATTGAAAGTTGTTCAAAGCCTGATGGCGGGAGCGATGGTGTTACTGCTACCGATTCGGCTTCGATACTTGCGTCATTGTGTGGTGTAGTGTAAGCATCAGCAAGTCCTTCTCGAAGCATCTGAGAAACCTGTTCAGACTCTCTCAACGCTTCATTTAACGTATCATCCAATTTACTCATCATGTCATCTAAATCTTGCTGTACGACATCAGGCAAGTACTGCAACACAATAACCTGATTCGATGCGACGAGAATCATATTTTTAGGATCATGTTCTAAATCCAGTGATATGCTCGTAATATGAGATTCGGATCGAATGACCCGTCGGAAATCGAATTGGCATATATACTGCGGTGTTGGTGATGAAAGTAATGCCAGATGCACTTGGGAGAGTCCGTCTGCTAGTGCAGCAACACTTTTACCCTTCGTGAGCGTCGATATCAAGATACCACCGTTCAACTGCAGTGACGTCGTGTTTGTCATTTCAGCCATTTTGGATAAATCTTTCATATCAGATACAGTCGAGTGTGCCATACTACACAACTCGGTGATCCTAAACCCAGCCGGCATAAACAGCTTCTTCATCGTATCAAGGCTATAGACATGCAAATTCCCACTACTCGTCAACGTAACTAGACAAGCCGCCTGATTCACATTCGACATACTCGTAAACGGCGGCAATACGGTTGCAGATACGATAGGTGATGTTGGTGGCAGCACACATAATATCACTTGTTTCAATCCTTTAGAAGCCTTCATGACTTTTATACTCCCGTCTATACACGTAGCGACAACGATACTCCCACCTATTTCTACGCTCGAGTCCTCTATACACGATATTTTCAATACCACATCTTCTTGTGTGGCAGTATCACCTTCCATAATCACATGTTCAGATATAACTGACATGCCACGTCGAAACAATGTCGACGACAATCCAGCTGCCGTGACATCATATATAGTCAGCATGACTCCATTATTTACAATCATACTTCCATCAGGAGCCCAACAAGCGACTGATTTCTCAGTGACTTCAATTCTACGTACAATTTTTCGTTCACTTATCGACCACAACACGATACCGCCCGATGCGTATACAATAAGCAGCATGTTTCTATCTCTCGGGTTCAGGCCAACAGATACAACCTTCTGGTGCTCAGACCTAACTATTTTCGGTGATGATGGCGTTGACGTGACAGGCGATCTCGGCATTCCATGAATCCTATGCGCTGAGGACGGCGATGTAGGAGTCGACGGTATCGGCGATCCAGGCGGTGAAGAAATCATATAATCGTCCTTTTCAGGTGGCGGTGGTGGTAAATCCTTGTCATCCGCGTCAAGTCGTAACGTTGATTTAGATTTTCGAACCATACTAGTAGTAGCTCCAAACATTTTACCAAGTCCAGCAGCTACAGATCTCTTTTCCTTGACTGCTCGTGGTGGAATCACATTTGTTGAAGCCTCAGCTTCAGGGGCTTCGCCATGTTGAAAAGGGATGGTATACTCTGACCAAACACCCTTCTCCACGTCCAGCATATCTATGCTCCCATCATCAAACCCTACAAACGTCCAATTGCTATTCACTGGCACGTCGAGAGCGGTGATTCTCTTGACACTGGCTGGGAGTATGATGTTGGGTTCTAACGTCTTTGTATTCCACACCAACAGCGACGACGGTTTTGTAGACAATCCTAATATATACGGAGTCCCTAATTTCACGGTCAAGCTCGACAAGCTCAGATTGTCAATACTTGGCAGTGACACTTGAATGCCTAATGATCCGACGATGGAGATGCTGCCATTGAGAAACCCGACGATGAGGAGGCCTTGGACTGGATCACATGCTAGTGCGGTAGGCCTGAATAATATGGAGGAGGGGAGCTTGTCAGTGGAATGCTGGGTAAAAAGGACGACAAATTGCAACTTGATCAAATGTTTGCAACTTTTACCTTGAGTGGACACCGAAGGTCAACTGTTGCGAAATTCCAAACAGGTCTGGAGATAGAGACTTGTTCGCTTTGTACACCTGCTTCAAAAAGTTCATTCTTTGTTTGCCTTTATGTGCGTGTCGGAGCTTGGAGTTTTGTGAGGTGCGAAAGGACGTTCACGCTACAACCAATAGCAGAGCACTGAATTGGTGTCTCTACGCGTCATATCACTCGTTCGCATCGGAAACATCACGTTCGGGCCGGGATCTTGACGATGGATGGGTGCAAACTAAAAAGATTCATTCTTGCAAAATGTCATTCTGATTTTCTATATAAGTTTTTTCAATAATATGAAATGAAATCAAAGCGGAATGTAAGTGTAGATCTTTAACCAACTAGTAGAAAAACTGATGTTAGTTTCCAGTAAAAAAGCCACTAGTAAATCAATACTTACGGTTGAGTCGGAAGATGTCTAACACGTAACGAACACATATTAATTAGTACATTGAAACTGATGAAACGAGTTCCAACATGCGCACTCTTACCATTAAAGACATAGTACGAGCCTCCATCCATCAATAACTGAAAGGTCTGAGAAAACTGCATTGGATGTGCTTCTTCGTCGACCTAAAGCACACGAGTACGTGAATCAATAGTTTCCCTTCCAGCAGATAACATCCCTGCACTCATTATTCAATCCTCCTTCCCACACACACATACCAATAATTGACCAGTCACAGCAACCAACAAGGAACTTGGACTTGCAGATGGCTGAGCATCTAGAGATATGACCTTATGTGCTACTCTTTTGAATGCCAGTCCCTAAGTAACAAACGTAGGTCAACTGGATTGTCAATAAAATGTTTAAATGTCAAATGTCCAAAACCACATACAACAAGCTTTTCAACTATAGCCTGTGAGCCTTGGATTTGAGCACCTTCGAATGAGAGCATGGAATTTGCTTTCTGTTGTTTGAATTAATGAGTTGGAATGGGTTGACAAGCACAGTTTTAAATGTTTTTCAAAGGACATGCAAATGGAGTCAATGGGACGCACGTAAAGAGGAGCCAGTTCAGCTCGATTGCGATCAAAAGTCGAGTAATAATAATCTACGAATTGCTTGGCGACGTCGTTGATTTGGGCCATTGCTGACGTTTATGAGGGAGTGTTTGGAGGGGTTGATATTGATTGAAGAGAGAAGGGAACACAAATTACGCGTATTGCAGCTCGATTATTGATCATTTTGAACACATTGTATATATAATAAAATAACTACAAGGTTGAAACCACCATCAAGTCTTGACGAATGTGAATCATCGACTCGTCAGCGCACAAGAAGCTCAGANNTCTGAGCTTCTTGTGCGCTGACATGTATGATCATATGATCTACAATACTCATTCCATCAACAGCAACAATCATTCTCTTTGTAACAAACCATTGGGGAACGAGCAACTTGGAAATGTGTGTTTGTTACAACCAGTACCCACACCAGCAGACTAGGCAGTCTTATCCACTATTCTGGCTCTTAATCCGTTATTTGCATCGACTTTCAAATTGACTTCCTTCGAAAGCCAACCAATTGAAACTCAGCTCAAGCGCGTGAGATTACATCCAAACCAGCAAAAGAACAAGTTATTGAACACCATCCTGCCACAAAAATCGAAGCCATAACCACTCTACCCCGACATAGCGACCACACAATTCCAGATGCAACCGCTATTCCAAGCAAATCACAACCTCCGAGAAACACATACTTTTGTTCTAGACCTTCGAGGCTGTATACTACTTTATGCTTCAAGTCAAGTGCTAAGGCTCAATAAACAATAGAAGCCAAAATGTGCATACTTTGCATCCTTTGAGTCAGCTGGGGTCCACAAGAAGCACAAAGTTGGTGACTGAAGATGTGTGAAGTGAAGAGGGCTTCGATAAAGTATACCATCAACTCTAGATCCAGTACACGAACAAATAGCCTATATACCCCCTTAAAATCCACCCGTTCTCTGCATCCTGACTTGAGGCTGTCACTTTGTAGCACACGAACAGCCCCATGTGAACAGACAGTCATTTGATCAACAAACAAAGAAAGGGATTTCAAAAAAAAACACTGACCAGAACCACTTACCAGAAATCTCCCTATATCTATCTTCTTACCAGCTGCACAAGCTATCCACTGTATCCCAGCATCAACAGTCCGTATATACGTTAAACGCATACTTTGGACCGTTAACCGCACAAAGGAACCAGCCCCTGACTTTATAAAAAACACTCCAGCCAAACCAACATCATAACACTATACCAAACCAATATGAGTAACGAAGCACGCCAATCTATGGAATCCTCCGTATCATCCAACGAGCAATCCAACGAAAACACAATCACTCACTTATCCGGCACCCTTGATTCAAATCCAACAATGTCGTCGGACGGAGGACGAAAAGCTGTCAGGTTTCATGAACTTGTTACGGTATGTACATATGTCGGATCTCTTGACGAGATCTGTTCAAGATCTTGGTTTATCCTTTGTTACTTGATTTTGCTTCCTTTAAATCGTTATCTAACGTTATGTCGCAATACAGGTGGCATTAACATATCCGAAACTCGACTATGACCGCTCATCAACACCTGTACAACCATTATCAAGAGAAGATGTGGCCGAGGTTTTACGGTTACGTTTAATGATGCAGAGACAGGTATGCTACAATTTGATCGTTTGTTTGAAAAAAACCATGTTTGTTACTCGAGATCCCCAACTTGTATACTCACCCCAACTTTATTCTCTATCCAGACACTAGAAATGTATCGCCAATCATACCTCTCACGCACCCAGCAACAACCCACATTCGAAAACCAAACACCATCGTCACCGAATGCATCATCGTATAGCTTTGCGTCGCAGCTGGCGGCGTCGCAACCGGTCTTCTGAGGATAACACGGAAAGTCCGGCATTCATCCACATTATATATAAACAGAGAAACATACCTAGGCCCCAGTCAAGTTTTTGTACCCTTCCAGTATAACCTCATTTGCCCACCAAGGAGACGAGATAGAGAAGAATTTTATAGAACTGTAACATACTATAAACCCCCAAGACGTTTGGGATCAGTCATGTATATATAAAAGTATAAACCGTTCGTTGTAACTGACTCACTCAACTTTTTTTTGTGGTTGTGATCAACACCATGTTATTATTTACGTGCGTTATGTACATAATCCAGTCCTATGCAAGATCTCTTTCTACAAATCCCCTCTTCCTCTCACCCATCAACCTTCTTCACTACCTGATCAAACGAAACCCCTTCACATTCCTTCTCCCATTCCCAAACCCCACCATCACCATCACTCCATATCAGCACCCCACACCACTCATGCGGAAGCACAGGCAGCACATTCTTCCTCAGTCCCGCAACAGCATTCTGCGACACACCATCACCAGCTTTCCTCGACATCGAATACGTCTTTAATCTTACTCTAACATCATCCTTGACACTAACACACGGATCTTTATTTCGTGGATCTAGCATTCCTTGTATGATTCCCAAGCGTTTCGTAAACGAGTAGTGTTGAGTCATGGGTTTGGAATCGAGGGTTGTGATGTCTGTTATTAATAGTCGTTGTGTTGGGGCTGGAGAATTTGGAGTACGGTCTTGGACTAGTTCGCATTGTAAGAGTGTATTGTTGTATGGGATGTTACGAGGGAATGTAAGTGTGACGTTTGTTACGGATAAGTCTGGGGAGATGAGGAATGCGCCTTCTGTTAAGAGCATGAGGTGGAGTGGTATACCTTTCGTCTGTACAAAAGGATAAAGAATGTATTAGGTTGGTATGTGGTGCATGTTCAGAGAGCTAGAAGACCTATGCAGGACGACTAGGACACGACAGTTGTTTTACCTTCCAAGTAACAAACCAGCACCCCTCACCAAACACATCCATATCTTCCTTTCTCTTAATAACCCTCGTCTCGCATACCGGTAAAGCCTTCACGCTCTCCTCAACACTAGCTAACTTCCGCCAAACTCCTAAAAGTCGTTCTAGATGTGGTGTTTTCACTGATTTTCCAAATGGTAGTTTGTTTGTATGTGATGATGGTATTGTATCGTCCAGCTTGACTCGCTTCTGATCATTTGGTATTATAGATGTTGTTGGTGCTGGTAGTTGGTCGTCAGCTGGTCGTTTCTTTGTAGGTAGTGTTGGTACTTTGAATGTTATGGAAGGGTCGACTGCTGGTTTCTAACAATAGGTATAATGTGTTGGAAAGCTGAGAAAAGCGACCTTCATTCTTGCTGAAGAAATTGCCTTTTTTGCGCTCTTACATATTTGGCCTGATACACTAAATCCCAACTTGGAACCACTGGATACAAATCCCGTAACGGCTTCTGCTCATTAAAGCGAGCGTATAGCGTATCTATCAGTTGTCCTAGAGCAAGCAAAAACCCCAATTGTTTCTCATGATATACGTGAACCTCAATTCCACTTCACACAACTTACGATCATAAACCCCACACCCCCTAGCATCCGTAAATGTGCCCAGCGCATTATCAAGCCCGTAGCCAGACACCTGCACCATATAACTCACAAGAAAAAACCCCGTGAAGTTATACCCCAAGTCGTCCATGACGCCAACAAGCTTGTCTGGATTCTTATCAAAGAAACTCTCACAGACTCTGCAAAACAACTGTACAGCTTGTGCATCTGGTATTGACGTTGTGACTGGTATTTTGACGACTGGGATGGATTTGGACTGCCATTCATCCGTCCTATAGAACCACACACTTTGAGCTCTTGCATCACGAAAGGTGGAGCCTTGACATAGATCACATACTTCCATGACACACCAGCAGACTCCAAATCAATTACGAGGCCTAGCGACCTGTTTGATGATGCGATCTACCATGTTTGGAAACAATGTGAGCTTTACTTTTAATGTCTGGTTCCAAACCACAACAAGACATACCATAGAAGCAGTGAAGACATCTTCATCTTCATCAATAAGCCCATCATCTGAATACGATGCAGGCATGGGGCGTTTGAATGGGAGGAAACGATCAATTGGTTTGCCAAGTCGACGTGCGTTCTTCCAGTATTGAGGAACTGGGATGGTGGGAGGAGATGAGGAGGAGGAGAATCCATTTGTAGAGCCGTTGGATGCACTCATCGCTTACGCTTAACGGGTGATCTGGACAAGCGGACGAGAATGTTGCGTTTGTGGATGCTGCGAAGCTTCAGTGACACTTCGAGCTTAGCACTCAGTGGTTCTAACTCAAGGCTTGAGTTAGAACCAGGAACTAGAACTGCATTTCTGACGCGTCATCGCATGAAAACACCATATCTTTACTTTAAAACAACATTGCTACTAAAACGATTCCAACTACTTATACAGACGATACAGTTTGCACAAGTGTACACATGTTTTACAATATATAGAAAGGGTCCCAGTATTATGCCACAGATTACACACAGGCTCCTCCATTAAGCACACGCAATAGCACTAGCCAGAAACTCACTCTTATTAACCCACATCATGGGCGCATATAATGGAGATCCCGACTGCCACCGATCAATCATTTCGCCCAAGAACTCAGGATGGTTGTCAATCGCCTCCTGCGAAAAACACACTCGTTAGCTGTGCTGACACAAAAAACAGCACTCGGGCCTTGGAATACAGGCGACATTACCTCAGCAGTCCCTCTCGCAAACGGCACAATCACAATATGTCCACTCAGCGTATAGCACGTCCTCCCGACCACAATTTGCAACACAACACCATGTTTAACCACCACCAAGTCACTATTGACGGATAGTAGTGTCGTTTTAGGTACCGTCAGCGTCATACGTAAGCCCGCACGTCCATCCTGTTTAGCAGGTTGGAGCGATTGACGGATGTGTTCTGGTTTGGCTGTTAAGACTGATAAATCTCTCAGTCCCGTTGCTGAACAAAACGATGTTAGATTTTGTAAACCACAAAAAAATAGACAGTTTGACCAATGATAACGACTCACCTAGTTGTTCGTTACCTCCACCATGCACCTGCACGACATGCATCTCCCTCAGCGATACCCTTATCGCTTTGATCTCGTCCACGCGGACGTATGGCGTCAGGTGGATATACAATTCGATTGTTTCGCCACGAGAAAACACTCGTCGATTCATGTATAGGTCGAATGCAAGGTCGGGACTGACATGTTCCCATGATTTCTCTGTTGGTTGGACACCTATGTTCCAAATTAATTGTCAGATAGTGTATCTACTTTTTTTTGGCAAAAGGTCGTTAAACATACCAACGAGCTGCATAACACGATGCCGCTGCAGCATCTCAAAAGCAGGCAGCACAACCCGTTTAGTCGATATACGTTTCGGAGACGCGAATTCCGATGATGGGAATTCGAATACTTGGGCTGTTAGGTCGTAGATTGTCGACATCTAACCAAAGCAATAGAGACAGTTCGAGGTCAATAATGGCAAAAAAAGGAAGAAATCCTTTCATTGTGTGCTACTTGTCAAACACTTACACTATAAGTCCCACTCTTCTCATTAATCCCCGCATACTCCAGCTGAGGCTGCAAATCCCATCTCGTCGGTTTACTAACATCCATATTATCAAGATGGTCGGTATAGTCCAGTGCAGGCAACACGAATTCGAATGCAAGTAACTGGTGTGGTTTGCGCATCAGTGTGAATGATTTGCTGATATGGACGTGCACGACGTTTGTGGCTGCTTGGTATGAGCCGTGTGATGATTGTGTCTATAATTAAAAGGAGAGAGGTTGACAATCAAGTTCAATGTACCAGGCCATGTCGTTTCATCATTTTTGGTAAGGTGGGGTTAAAGTTGCAAAGCGGGTAGATCATGCAACTTTGGGGAGGGAGAAGCAATTGCTTTATCAATAGATCTCTGTCATATTCGACAAGAGAATGCACAAAACAATCAATTTCAATTTATCCGATGCCTACCTTTGTCGAAACGCGGAATGTGATGCTGACCTTGTCAAGGAGCGACGAATTTCGTCGTCGTTGGAAGACTTCAAGGGTGCCCTTGATTTTCGCAGCGTCGAATCCAATGTGGCCGTGGAGATAGGAGGTTGATCCCTCACAGGGTGAGAAGTTCATTGTTAAGGCGTTCATGATGAACTAGAATGACGCAAGATGCAAGTTTAGGCGAATCAGCAGGCAGCTTCAAACTGTGTGCTGTGAGTCAAAACGTCTCTTGGCAAACTGGCAGAAATCTTACCTTGGAGCTACAACTTTTTTGATTGCGAGCTTTGTGAGTTGCAGCGCGTGGGGTTAAAACTATGGAAGGATGATGGAGGGCTTCGTCACGATGAGAAACCCCACCTGGGCGTCCGACAATCCATGATGGATGACCAGGGTTATATCTTGTGACCTTATCGGAGATTCCAGAACTGGAACTTGTTCATCGCAGGTTACACTCATACGTTCTTGTTCGCTCTCTATTAATGATACATTGAGGTACCCCTCAAACCAAATACACAAAGCTTTCAAGAAACGAACTATTTTTATGTTTATATCGTCATTTGAAAAGAAAATGTACACAGTAGATGAATGTACAAAAATTCCCAATTCTTCAAATCCATTTGACTTCAGGGCTTTGGCTTTTTTTGCAGCCGCTCAGACAGCCTCTTCGCCAATATCCCCGCAACAATAGACGCCAACCCACTCAACCTCAACGCCCATCCAAACGGATCATATTTAACCCCCTCACTTCCATCAGCCCTCGACTTTTCAGCCAGCTCTTCAAACATTTGGAACAAGGCTGCACACAAGAACGTACTCACAAGTTGTGGAAGTACGATATATACATTGTGGATTCCTAGTACGATGCCTGCTTCTAGTGGTTTGGTGGTTGTGTTGCTTTCGGGGTCTCGGATGAGTCGAGGTGAGATACTACGTCTTCGGGTTGGTGTTGAGCTTCGACGGCTGGATTGTGATGAGGCTGGTGATTGGCGTCGTGATGGACCTGCTCCTGCGACTGCTACTCCGGTGGTTGTTATTGGTGGTGTTATCGTTGTTGCTGTTAGTGGTGTATTTACATTTACGGTGGTCGTAGCTGGTGTAATGGCTGGATACATCGGTTGCACTGATTTGGGAGTCTCTTCTACATCGTCGCTGTGACGAGAGGTTTCGTACACCATTTCTTCGGATTCACCTAGTTGGTTGACAACGTATTCGCCAATGAGTGTGAATGGAGCCCATAGTGTCACGCCTAAATAACGTTGTTTGAAAGTATGAGTCAATTTCGAAAGGTCAACACCATGACGAGGGACAAAAAAACCGACTCAAAGTTCTACAGGATGCGGTACAACAACAACTTGATACCCGACTCACTCACCCCACGATATACCAGTACAAGCCACAACTACTATAGCAGCTTCTATACCCGTAGCAAAGAAGGTAGCACCCATACAACCAGCATACCAAAAGCAACTCAAAGCCCACATCCTCGGCAACGTATACCATGACTCTGTAACATCCGCATCAGCCATACTTATAGTTCTTCGAATCATGGGCAGCAGCATCAATATACCCAATGATACAGCAGACGACAGCAGCAATGCAAAAGATCCAGCTCGTATACCAAGATCCATCGATTCCGTATCTGACGGTATGGGTCCTGTCGATGCAGGAACATGCTGAGCGACCCACGTGGTAGCGTAAAACAAGAAGGGAAACCAACCCAACCAACTCCAGAATTGGACATTACATATAGCTGTTATGGTCGGTGATGTATGCCAGAACGCATGTGCGATGGCTAGGAGTGGTTTATACCATGGCTGATCTAAGTCACATGTGCTGTGTTCTTTGGGGATTTCGTGGACTCCTATACACGTTATGCAGAGGGAGATGATGAATACTGTTGAGGCTAGGACACACAAAGTGTAGAATTGTGAATGGCCCAAGTAGGGAAACCAGAGTGGGAGTGGCATCCATCCTGCTGCGTAACCTAGGAGGTTTCCTAGATTGTTCATTGTGCCTCCAAATGCACTTAGTGATGCCTGCTGATCTGTTGGTGCAGCGTCAACGAGTAGTGCTCTGCAGCATGCTTGCACTGCATTTACGGCAAAGTCTAGACAGTAGAAACCAAAGACTGCTAGTAGGATTGCCATCTTTTGAACCTAAGCGAAAAACGAGGTTTGGTGATGAGGGTTCAGTCCATGCAAAAGATGTAGGGTAGGTAACAAACCTCCATATTGCCAGGGGTAACGAGCACAGCAAGCTCTTTGGCATATACTATAATCCATAATGAGCCCAGAGTAGCTATTCCACCACCTATGCACAAAAGAAGCACTACACATGAGAATCGTGAGCGTGACCAGTAGCAGTTTTACACGAAAACCATACCAACAATAAAGGGCCGCCGTCTCCCAATTCTCCAAGTCAGCTTGTCCGAATACGCTCCAATGAGTGGCTGCATGATCAGTCCAGACAAGGGCCCTGCTAGCCATACCATTGCCATAGAAGCATCTAATTTACAACAAACGGTGAGCAGCTTGAGCTCGAGTATGCGACTCGAGACTAGAACTCAACTGGTCAAGCCCAACGACTTGAGATAGGGAGTTCCATATGCCAATTCGACCGTCCCTACAACAGATTAGAAGCGTCAGTATATAATCACGTTGCTTTTGAGCACAATTGATGCTGTTCCCGTACACATAAAAGAGACGCCCATCAAGCAAACAGAGGTCACAATCATCTTCCATATTCCGATTCGAGGTTGGGGCTGGATTCCTCCTTCGTCAGGTATCAGAGTGTCGGCTAGACTCGCAGTTTCGTCGACATGGACATTTTGGCCCTGGATTGGAACATATGCGTGCATTTGGGATGAGGTGAGAGGAGCCAGGGATATGGACTCATTCGCTAGTAGAAGCGACTTTTTCCACTGAGACACTTTTATTAGTTGGGGATTGCTAGTTTCAGTGGTTGAGTTTTTGTTCGCAATTGATGAGAGGTGATTAAGCTTTTGGACGCATATGACCTTATAATGGTGACAAATTTAACAAGAGATTGTATGTAAGCTATAGTAGACTGACTAGATATTGCATTTGTAGCTACTCAGCTACGTGATATAGCCAGAAAGGCACGAAAGCATGAAACTCGTGTGTTTACATCCAAATCACGACAAAGGGAGCTCTTGGGAGCTTTTCACCGTCGAACATTGTCAATATGACGCGTAATAAATCAATCCACAGTCTTTCTTTCTGCTTCCAACTCCTTCTCCTCCAACCACCCTCACCAAACTCATCGAAAAAAGAACCAGAATGTCAACCACTAGTAAAACACTCACATTCCTCCCCATAGTGGCCCGCATCATACTCCTACTCTATGGGATCTACCAGGACTCGCTCCCCATACCTGTAAAATACACGGACGTGGACTATTACGTGTTCACAGACGCTGCAAACCTCACATCCCACGGTGCTTCTCCATATATCCGATCCACATACAGATACACTCCCATTCTATCCTTTTTACTGCTACCAGGCATATGGACGGGATGCCATTCATGGTGGGGCAAAGCTATCTTCATACTAGGTGACATTGCTAGCACTGTATTGCTATCTCGTATATGTAAATCACGTGGTATAAATCAAGAACAGTCGCAGTACTGGATTGCTGGAATATGGAGTCTGAATCCATTCGTGGCTACTATCTCCACGCGGGGATCGTCGGAATCGCTGGCTGTTTGTTTGGTGTTGTGGGCTGTATACTTGAGTCTGGTCAAGAGGTGGAAGATGAGTGCTGTTGTGTTGGGAGTTGCTATTCATTTCAAGATTTATCCGGTCATATACGGGGCACCGTGTCTCGTCAGTCTGAAACCTGATGGTGCTGGTGTGGAAGGGACTTGGAGGGATGTTATGACATTAAAGAGGGTGCAGTTTGTCGCTATATGTAGTGGGACGTTCGTTTTGCTGTCGTTAGCCATGTACACTGTGTAAGTTCGTCTCTTTAGAGTGAATTTAGGTGATGTGTGATTCGCTTTCTTTGGCGGTGCATAACCTGAAACTCTGATACTAGATACGGATACCCATTCATCCAGGAATCATACCTATACCACTTCACACGCCAAGACCACCGCCACAACTTTTCAGTCTACTTCTACTCCCTCTACCTGACAAGCTCGTCACACTCGCCAGCACTATGGTCACGACTTGTTAGTTTTGCACCTCAATTGGGACTAGTTGCCTTCCTTGGCTTTAGATACGGACACGACTTGCCGTTTGCATGCTTTTTGCAAACGTTTGCGTTTGTCATGCTGAATAAGGTTTGCACCTCTCAGGTACGCATCAAGGGGTTGAGGAATGGGTTTTTGGTCTGTTTCTAACACTACACATTCGACTAGTATTTCATGTGGTATCTATGCTTCCTGCCAATCATACTTCCCACTAGCAGTTTAGCACATTCAGGAATGGGACTGTGTATGCTTGTTGCGTGGGTTTTGGGACAGGTTAGTTTCAATACTACGGTATCGTCCGTGTCCTTTTTGCTAAAATCCACTTCCATTGTTTCCTTCCAGGCATTATGGCTCAACTATGCATATCAGCTAGAACATCTAGGCAGGAATACATTTCGTGAACTGTGGATTGCTGGATGTGTCTTTTATATAGTAAATTGCTGGATTCTGTACGAATTTGTTCAAGATGGGTCTACTTGGACAGTGCCTAAGGCTGCTGTGGAAAAGAAGAAGAAGAAGGCATGATTTGCCGTGTGTATGTAAACTGTCATTAACACATGTTGAATATAGAGTAACTTAACACGTAAAACAAGCTGCTGAACCGTGCTTTTGAATTTGGTGGTTGTTGTCTCATCATGGTCTGTTTGCATTCTGTTTCAGTGAGGTTCATGCTATTCGTTTCAAGGAATTTTTTTTCTCTCGAGAGGGCGCCGTTTCTCGGGCGTTTGAGACCAGTAAGTGAGCCAGAAAGGACATGGACTAGATATTGTGCAGTTAAGACGGTGCTGTACGTTGCTATTCGTGGTAAGCCATTCGTATTGGATCGTTAAAGTATACGTAGAATGCATTTTAGAGACTTGTGCTTAACACAAGCTGTTAATAGAGTGACTTCATCCTAAAAAAGCCCAAACCTGTCGGTGATGCCAGCGTATTTACCGCTTAAACTTGTTATTCTATATAACTGAATGTTTACAATGAGCACAACAACGAACTAAATATGAGAAAACAGCAAAACATGGAAAATAAAAAATGCCACCAACTATAGAATAATCTTATCAACTGGACTTCCATCTTTCTCCCTCTCAAGCGACCATCATTGAGCAACAACTCCCACAGCTTGTGTTGCTGCTGCGACAACAACGACAGGTTCAGCATCATCCATTACAGGATTGAGTGCTTCGGGCTCTTGATCATTCCCTTCATCAGCTCCCACAACCACAACAGCTTCTCCTTCTTCGACTGTTGTTGGGAGAGGAGCATCTGGTTTTCGGCAACTGCAGTCTGCGTTTCCATCACATTCAATGTATAATTCGACTAAAGATGTGAGTTGTTGTGAGAACAAGAGGACAAAGTACCATTGTGTTTTTACTGTCTCGATTACCTTGCTGTTGTTGCTTAAACGCAGTGGCATTATCGAAAAAAGAACGATATTCTCTTTTAATGTCTCCCATTCCTTCTGTTTCTAGTGTGAGGGCTGGGAAGTGGGATGTGTATACCCTAACAACACGAAAGCAAACTGGATTTAGACAAAAAAATGCTGTGGTGTATAAAAGCAATTTTTTGGACTTGCTTGAAGACACGAGATGATTCAGCTTCGAGTGCAAGAGGTAGTTGATAGAATTCAGGTCGTAGTTCAAACGAGTAGGCTGGAGATAGTTTCAATGTGAAGACTGCGGATTTTGCCGACGCGTTGACGAGAGAGGCTAGTGCTGAGCGGCGGGATGGAGATTCACAGATAAACCTGGAGAAGGAGGCGTACTATGTAATTGAGTTTCTCTCTCTTTTTTGGTTTTCTTGGAGATGTTGGTTACCATGGCGCATCAGAAGGCTCCTTGATGCTTTCAACCTTCTCAAATAGACAGATGTGCTTAAGCTCGGGATTGGCTTTGATTATGGCTGTCACGGTTGTATTCCAGATCTGTTGATTTAATCCCAAAAGCGATTACCCTGAAGTCTCAACAAGTTTGATGCATAGCAAACATGAAGATACAACCATACCTTGGAAGCTTGAAATTCAACAGACAGAGTATGCAACCTTGTACAATCAGTGCTCAAGTCTTTCCAAGCTTTGAGGGTAGGAGTAACAGTATCCTGACTTTTGATAGTCAGTTGTAGTGACTTTACAAGTCTGCCGTTGATCTTCAACGCTTCAGTCAGAGTTGGGTGTATGGTCTCCGAGTCCACCTAAACGAGCACAGGGATCAAAAGAAACCAGTTAGTACAGAAAAAGACAAGACAGGCTGGGTTGAATGGTAACTTTCACATATCATCTAAGAAAACCACAGTCCCGACCAAAAGAAGCGACAGATTCCATTTTATACCTTGATTTTCTCCATAAGCAAGATGAAGGCGACCGAGTTCCAAGTCTTGTTGACTTGGCAGAAGGAGAGTAAACTCACATGATTATCCACATTTTGGAATATCTCGTAGAGCAAATCTATCAACGAGTCTACATCAGCACTTGAATATTATTTCTGACATTTGATATGATGCGTGCCTGGAATTCTGAGTGCCATTTTCTGAAAATCTCTGCCACTCTGAGAGCTCAAAATCATAAAACTATGGACAGATATTCCAAAGCAGGGCAGTAGAGTGTCGATGTAGACGTCTTGATGGTCTTTCTATATCATAAAGCGGAAGCTGCGGTCTGTCAGAGCTGCCGTCTCTTGTTCTAATTGAGCCAATGCTGTTTTTGTGTGTTTGAAAGATTAAAAGCTGATCCGAGTTATGAGCTACCGAACTATCTTAGTGGATACGCGCTAGATCAGATGTTTACGCGTATATACAATGAAGGAAGCTCCAGGAATGGTCGAGAGTAGCGGTGATCTTGTAGGCGCCTCTGTTTCCTAGGTTCTGCTAATGTGTCAAACAAGGTTCATTACATAACCCAAATAGGAAACAGATACATATATTCACGTCGTTAAATACTCTATAGTCGCGCTCTTACAAGTCTCCCTCTCCGTCGCTCTAATTAAACGAGCTGACAATCAAAAGATTTGCCAATGTCTGTGGCAAGTTGGCATGTCCATAATTCGTCCCCACAATATCAAACGATGCCGTATAGTCCTTTAGCGATCCAGCTAATCTACATCCGCCCTGAAGGGTATGCTGAAGAAAATTCGATCTTGGCGTTCCACCTATTATTACTGGCGGTGACGAAGGAGATCCAGATAGAGAGCTTGAGGCCGAGCTTGAACTGCCACCACTTGTATTACTAGCATTACGTCGATACTGCAGTGGGAGGGATCTTGGTATGGCTTCAATCTTGCGAGTAGAGTCCAGCATAAAGTTGGATATGGTCATGCTAGACATGTCTTCTACACTTGAATAAAATTCCATCGAGTCTTCCGTGCTTGTTTCGACGAAGGAGTCAAGTCGGATAGGTGACGTCCAAGACATTGGGAAGCTTTCGGTTTGTTCTCGTTCACACTGGTCGCATGGTACCAAGATGCGTGGAATCTGGCGTGATGTGGCTGGTATTATGGTATTGTTTCTTGTGTATTGTGCTGCCCGTTCCTGCCATGATGCCCATATTCCTCGTCTCCTTGCCTTGGTTACGAGTATGTGTGCGATGAATAGCTCCTTCCAGAGGATAACACGTGGCTCTATAATCCTAATTATGTTTTCGACGTTGCTGGTGCTTGATGCTGGCTCCATATCTTCGATTCCGACATTGTTTTGTGCACAAAGTGTCTTCCAGATGACAGAGTCCTCCGAGCGGGCTTGTAGTATTCGACATGTTTGTGATGCTTTAACCACGGATTTGTAGTCTAGGTATAGTATGCAGTGTATCAATATCTCGTGGGGTATTTTACAAATCGTTCCGGTTTGTTCGGGGCGATGTATGTAGTAGATGTCGTTTGTTTCCGAGACTAGACTTAAACGGACGTCACACATGGAATCTATTGGTGATTTGTCGATCTCCTCCATCTTGTGATTCTTGGTGGCTCTTCGAAGTTTGCTTGATTGCGGCGATTGCGACGAAAATACTGATTGTCACTATATGGCGGTATGGATCACTACAGCATGTGTAAGAAAATGTAATGCAATTCCCGGATTCCCAGTCGTGATTAATCTGGCTTATCTTGGCGCAACAAACTTTTGGGCAACTCTATTCTCTTCTGTCTAGTGATTCAACGTTTCGAGGGTATTTTCCTGAAAAATTGCAAAGTCAACCCCAAGCTGTGCAAATGATGCACGCGCGCTACTGAATTGCGTATTTATAGTACAATTTTATCCTATCGTCTAGAGCCTTGTGATAGACACGACCGGTGGTAAGTGGCCATTTACTACTTTTTTGCATCAATTTTTTTCCAGCTGAATTTTCCGTTAACATGCCGCATACCCCAATCTCATGCCTTGTAGATGTCCTCATCATGGAGTTGCGTTGCAGACGCTTTCAATTCAAACGCCACACAGTCCTTAGACGCATCATTTACTTCTGTCATCCCAACTCTGTCGCCAATTTCGAAACGCAGCAATAATAATTCAGCAACTCTAGGCTCGAAATCTTTCTTCAACTCTATTCGACGACGTAGTGCACGACACCGTGGCAAAACAGATGCAATTGCCATATTAGATGATTTGACTCGTCGTAAACATTCTATTGGTGGGCTTGGAAGTCTTGGAAGTCTAGTGGATGATGTTGTAAATATGGCAATTACTGCTGAACCATCATGGAAGACGTATTCGGCTAGGGAGTCGTCTTCTGCACGACAATCTGTTACTGGCAAACCACGATCATCGTCCTCTGTTATTGCTAGTAAGGGACGAATCTTGAAAGTTACTATTGTGAAGCCTGGCAAGGCACAAATGGAGGGTGAATTGAGAGCCTGTCAGGCTGATTCGGGTGTTGAGTTGAGTTCGCCGGATGCAGAGGATAAATGGGAGTACTCTGATGCATTGGATCAAGATAACGATACAGACGTGCCGAACAAAACCAACCAGAACGACGATGACGCTGCTAGTCGACCTGTAACTTCAACTGATGCCACACTATCAACACCACGAAAGAATGACTCTCAACGTCAATGTAAAGAACGCCAATCATTACGACCTGCTGTACTAAGCTTCGGACCATCTAGTGACGACTCGCAATCACAATTCTCATCCCAAAACAATCTACCAGGACAGCAATGGACATCATGGAAGGGTCACAGTCCCAACAGAGGTGGCAAATCAGCTTGGAAAAGACCACAGGAAGCTGTCATTGAACCTCCAATGGATGCATCAAAGATTAACGAAATGATGGCAAAATCTGTTGTGCTTATAGCTGCACTCAGTTCAACGACGACGGATCTGGCCCCTGCTACATCTGTAGAATGTAGTACTGAATCTATCACGACACCGATAGCATCACAATCGAGTTTAGTGGAGCAACCAGTCTCGAAACAGCCAGAATCAGCGCTTCGAGAACGTGAAAATGTTGTGGTGCATCATACTGTGGGTATTGATTCACAACCCACAAAGAGGAAGAGGACGACCATCAAACCCAAGTTGCCTGCAACAAGCACCATACCTAAATCCAGCAACCATATCAAGAAATCAGCTGAATCCGTATACGCTGAAGCAACAATGCAGAATGAAGGAGATTGGACGTTCACGGATCTAACTCCTTGGTCTGGACGTCCAATGACGACAGTCGATTCTCCAATTGGACGGAAACGCACATTGTCAAGTCACGCCATGAATATTGGATTCAAGATTGCTAGTGAAATGGATTTGGAAGAATCCTTGGATGCGAAGGATGAGTCTGATCCACCTAGTCGTAGTGAATCGGACATACCTCTTGAAGACAATCAACAGAGTGACGATACAAATGAAGAAATACCAAGTGACGATTACATATATCCAGATTCGAATACAGTGTCAGAAGAAGAATTACGCAACCAAAACCCAAACGTACCACCCATATCAAATTTCCCATGGTTTCTCCTATCCAAAAACCAAACACAACCACCGCCAACCATACTCCGTCCACGAAACTTTGTTCCGCCGGAAGATCTCGAAGAAAACTGGCCAAACCTGAAACGTCGCAGTGAAGCATGCCGTTCCAATAAATCCATATACGGAGTGACAATGAACGACGTACGGTCCATGTCAGACAGCAAACTGCCACCACTAGCGAAAAAGGAATGGACTGGCCCCTCTTCGCTCTCAAATCTAGTCGATCGTCATCACCAATCCCGTATCATCGCCTTGCATACACCGACAATCGCACCCATCAAACCACCGGTATCAACCGCATCCACAAACGTACCTTCCACTGTATGGGACGCCATGAATTCAGGCTTGTCTCGACGAATTCAGCTTACTGATTTGAAGGACTTGCAACAACCACCATCCAATCGTCGATGGTTGAGAGATGATGAGGAGGTTATCAAGTTAAAGAATAACTCGGTGGCTATCATGACGATTAAGGAGTTGCAACGGGTCTTCCCACCTGCTCAATTGAGGAATCATGCTGCTTCATCTGCTGCTGTTGGAGCAAGTGCAGCAAAATCTGCTATGTCACCTACTATATCGCTGCCGCCTGGTGTATTAAGAGTTGGGCACGCGTTGAATTTTTCGCAGGGCGCATGGAAGGCCGACCAGAGTTTTGTGTGATGTGTATAATTAAGCAACAAGTGTGAAAACTGTTAGTTAATAAGTATCTGAAACATATTGATATATATAAACTTGTGAAATCTTGTGATATGATCATTTGTATTTGTCCAATTTGAGGTTTGGGTTGTTTTGGCAACGCGAAAAAATGATCGCAACTGTCGTTTCAGCCAACACCAGCTCCGTCATCCTCTTGAGTTTTCGAACCGTCACCGTTGGTATTAGCATCGACACCACCACCACCACCAGTCGTTGCTGCTTGTCAAAAGATGATGGCGTGTTCAATTCAACTTAAAAGGTGATGGCGAGTTCAATTCAACTTGTCATAAAAAATGTACAAACATGAGTAAATTATTGAAATGTAAACTTTGAAGGTCCTTTTGACTGGGTCATGATTCGTAGTAGTCCTAGAGAATGTTTGATAGTCGTTGGAAATACCAGCAAAAATGTATCGACAGAATGGACAGCATTGGAAGCTCACTTTAAAGTCAACTCTCTGCCTCTTCTGAGCAGCACCAGCTCGATTATCCTCTTGAGCCTTATCGTTGGCACTACGTTTCGTTTTCTTGGCTGAAGCAGCAGCTCCTTGTTTCCCAATATCAGAGGTTTTTGTAGTCTTGCTTGAAGTAGTTGCACCACTATTCGTCTGTTCCGGTCTTGGATCAGTATCAAGTTCAGACAAGGCACCTTTGTGATGAAAATAGCTATGGGGTTTGATGACATGGAACCCAACAAAACGAGGATGGAGAAGAAGAATAAATGAACCTGCAAATGATTCCTTCATTGAGTCGACCATAGACTCGTAAAGCCTCCTTTCAATCTCGTGGTTCTTGGCTGTTGTTTCTGATAGTGTCTTTTGTAATGCCTGTTCGAGCGTGTAGTGCTGGGTCATGAGGCCCAAAAATGGAATTACTTGAAAAAGTGCACTTACAGCGAGTTTATCACAATCAGTCTTGAGCTTCCGAAACCATTGACTACGTTCTTCATTCATCTCTTCCATCTTTTCGGTGAATCGTTTTGTGGTTGTTTCACTGTTAGAGGCAACAAGGCCGACAGGTTATCTGCAAGAATGTGATGACTTCATCACAAACATAACTGAGCTGATGATAGCACATACATTTCATCCTGATGACGAGCAAACAAATCTCGAGCAGCTTGCGATATTTGCTTTTGAATGTTTGAGCACTCATCATCCAATTGTTTCTTTGCTTGTTCTGCACGTTTGGCTGCTCGTTCTAGTTGATAGTATTGATCATGACGTTGAGATTAGACGTGTTGTCGTGTGTCACTAACATGAATCGGACAAATATGGCTTCCATGATTTGCTGTTGATGTCTTCTGACTGTCCGATTAAGCTTACTTTGAAGAACAGCAACCAATTCAGAATCTTCTTCGCTATATATAGATAGATATAAGTTATCAGCTTCCTTATTGACATAAGCTATTACCAGCAATGTACCGCACATGACTCTCCGCTGGTTCAACATTTGCGAGATCTTGAACCAAACTAAAGGACGAATACCAGAATGACGATGGATCATACCTGTCCGCCTTGAATGCTAGCGTCTTGTGATGTCCTCCTCCTCTTGGAGACATGACTGTCGCTGACTTGTAAACAAAACAGATCTTGGATCTTGGTTGTTTCTCAATTGAAGGATCAGTATTTGACGAACTGAGGGACTAAAAATACTACAAACGCGTTAATCATCTAAATACATTCTTTCAAGAAGAATCGGAGCCTGAACTCCTATTACTCTTGGCTGTAAACTCGTGCGTTCAGCATGTGGAAATCGCGTCTAAATTCGTAAGGATTGGGAGGCTGAATAGATGAAGCTTCTTGTCCTCATCTTTTTGATTCATGTTCGTATACATCTTGCTGATTTCTTCGTTGGCTGACCATATGCAGTTGCGTCGTTTAACTTGGGCAAAAGTTCGAAATCTAGAATCGCCCCGAAACCCATATTGCGATCGCTCTCCTGGAGATCTCTTAGCGCCAAAGCATGTCTCAGACCGATACTTTGACTACCTCTCGGCTGGCTGGAAAAGTCTGCATCATCAGTAAGACACGGTTTTGCAACTGCAGATATGTTCAGCTCTAAAGTCTCAACACTTTCTCATTGAGTAGCTGGCTGTAACTCTGCCATTGGTATCGGGTATGTATGCGGCTAATACATGAGCTCCAAACAAATTCAACGAGACAGTTTCGCACCGTTTGAGACATCAACCAAAGTCCACGAACATTGATCTCACATTTCGACATTCCCACCACAGAGCTGCAAGTGCACTATACTTTGCTAAATCCTCTGCTGCTGCAATATACATGTAATGTGGACCTGGATTCATACTTGAGCCAGCCAACAGTAGTTGACCTTTCCAATGTAGAACGGATGTGAACACAAGCAACCTGCCAGCTTTAGCATCTCTAATAACAAAAAACTACAAGCAAACTAAAGTCCACATCCAAAAAGTGGATAGTGGCAACCCTAAAGATGTCGCAAGTGTGGTCGATGCTGCTCTCGCCGAATACGGAAGACTAGATGTGTTTTTCGCTAATGCTGGGGTTCCTGGACAGGGATATGGGTTTGTAAGACACCCATTCATATCTCGTTACACTTGGCATATTATCTGAACTGACTCGGGTATCGCATTAGGATGTGACAGAGCAAGATTTCATGGAAGTGATGCGGGTGAATGCGTATGGACCATTCTTGGGTATAAAAGAGGGATCTAGAGGAATGCTAGTCACGAGTGCCAGTAAGCCCAAATCGGGAGGGAGCATTATTATGACTGCTTCGATAGCGGGGCTAAAAGCACATGCTGGTGGACCACCGTATTCTGCTGCTAAAGCTGGCGTCATATCCTTAGCACAGACTGGAGCTGTAAGTGAGCTACGTGCTTGGTCACATCCTTTGCTTTATCCTTTACAGTCTCAGAGAAGATGGTCATCAGATCCCGCGGTTAAATAATCTCCTTTTCCGTTAGCATACGCTGGCTGGGACAAACATACGCTGTAACGCAGTATGCCCTGGCCTCATAGCAACCGAGATGATCAAAACAGGTGTCGGTGCTGAAATCTTCCAGCTGGGCGTACCCGGAAGCTTGGCAAGCAAATTAAACGATTTGAATCCGTTGAAACGTCACGCTGAACCTAGTGAAGTGGCGGCTGTAGTCACATTCTTAGCTTCGGAAGAAGCTGGATTTGTCAATGGACAGGCTATTCCAGTATGTGGTGGTGCGAGTAGTAGTGTTCCGTTCGTGGAAACGGCGCTGCTCTAGTATTAGCTGATGATTAGCTGAAGGATCTGTATTGAAAATTTATTTCAAATATCAAAGATTCTGTTGCTTTACTTGTAAAGAGTATTGCATTAACAAACACGAACATGTCCTCCTCCTCGTGGAGACCTGATTTGCCCTCACAGTCCGTATGTTGTATAATTCGGTGTTTGGAGGCTATGATGTTGCATTGCAACATTGCCTTCTGAATGCAAAACGCCCTTCAATTACGCGCATAAGTGCTGGGGTCGATTACACGACACGAATGTTGACTTTGAATGCCTACTATCTGTTGTGGTTGACAAAGACGCGCCCAAGACTTCCCAAGAGGAAATTATCAAACCCACATTGCTGTAGCATAACCAACTAGTACAAGCAAATTTTGAAGATATATATGAAAGTATGCAGTATGTAGTTTCTCAGAATACAAACGACCTCGTTGCTTTATATGCTCAAACGATTATGACACCAGCAACCACGAGCATAGCCAACCACGTCCTTTCAACCATTACAGCAATAGCAGCAGATTGCGAGGCATTGTCACGATTACCACCACCACCCAAACCTCCATTTTGAGTATCATTATGTGGAAGGCTGTTGTTACTGCTTGCTGCTGTGCCAATCCAATAGTTGAAGCGATTACATCGGCCTTCAAAGTTCTCAAAGCGGATTGGACATGTAGTGTACCTGTTGAGTGTAAGAAATGGTGTTAGATATGCTCAGGCACGACAACAAAAAAAAACACAGCTACAAATTACTACCGCTTCGTCATTAACATCACGTTACGTACTCTGTAGAATTCATCTGAAGCACCACCTTGTTTCCGCTCAACTGATATCCAGCACAAACCACCTTACGTACGTCTGCATCAGGCGATGTAGAGTTAAGGCCTATATTTGCATTGACAGAGAACTTGACCAATGGGATATCCGTATCAACAACTTCCACAAAACGATAGTTGCCATCTGAATGGAATGGATCTGGATGTTCGAGAGAGTTTGTATCGCCTGATACCCTTCGCGTCCATGTTTGGTTTTTGATGGAGAGCTAAAAATGTAAAGTGCACGAGGTGTGAGATTTTGAGAGCAGAAAAAAAGTGGTATGAAACTAGTTGAATCAATTACGATGACATTTGTAAGATTCGAGCAGGTCGTAGAGTCTCGACTTTCACGAGTGTATTCGGTGACATTCAATGATGTTTGAGATGTGAATATGATGTCAGTAGTGTTGTGGGTTGTAGCAGCCAATGAAGCTGTTACAAGCCAGATGAAATACGATAGAGCAGCGAGCAGCATGGTTTATCTTGGGCTTGTCTCTCTCCGTCTTCAATGTGTTCGTTCTCCTTGAAGTGGTTGTTCACGTAAAATGAGCTCTCCGTTGTTCTTGAGGTGTTTACCAAGCCAAGCGTTCCTCGATGTTCTTACTCTTTCCAAGTTTCTAACTTGGTTGCTTTGCACAACCGTTAAAACCACGATGCTATTCCTTCCAAATTCTTGTTCTATTCTTTGTACCAAGACACTTCTTCCTAAATATGCAAACTATGAAACAATATGATCCATAACAAATGAAAACTCATGTAGATTTCGGTTGTGGGACCGCATCAAAATCGTCGATTCGAGTCTTCCACATTGAGTAGCCGACTAGCATTAGAGATGGGTTAGAAAACAGCAATGGCGAAAACAAGACGAGACTCGTATAGTATGAAAACTCACAAGCACCGACACAAAAACCCAACAAGCCCAACCCAACACCAATATTCCTGGTTCGATATTGCCTCAATGCTTGGTATTTGAGTTGAGTCAATTGTTCGGGTGTCAGGTTGCTTTGAATACGGTTTAGATTTGCGAATGCGTCTTTAATGGGTAGCTGGATTAAAAACAAAATGGTATGTTAGTCGAGGGGAAGATGATGTGGCAATTTGGCTTCAAATGTTGGCCAGTTTGGAAGCTTCAGCCGGCAAAATGAGAAATTGAAAGAGGATATAAAAAGTACAAGAAGCAAACACGATCCATCTGATCTAATCTACCACATACACACTCCCATCCGCCTCCTTCTCCAAACTTTGCAGAAACCTACTTGTGAGAAATCCAGAGGGTGAGCTTTGGGAGGTAGGCTTGAAGGTGGTCTAGTACTTGATTGGCTGTTCATTCTCGAACTGACTTATACTCTGAATAGCAAGTAATAGGTGTTTCTCTGAGCTGCCGTTGAATTTCTGATCGACAAAAAAAGTGGGTATAAAGATACAGAACATAATAAAATGCATTAGCATGTAGTTCTAACTCCTATTCGACCAAATCACGGTCGAAATGCATGCTAAACGATTGTCTTTAAACTGAAGTCCTAACATCTATTCGACCAAATCTACGTAGACATGCCTATCCAACAAGTTGACCACTTGGTAATAAAAGTCAAGGACTTGGACGATGCCATTGCCTCATTCACTGCTCTTGGATTCACTGTAAACAAAGGTGGTTCGCACGCCGGTGGAATCACTCACAAGTACACACCTTCGCACTTCCTACTGTTGGTCCACTACACTCACACAGACCTTCACCACCTACAGCGCCCTCATAAGCTTCTCCGACACAACCTACATTGAACTAATTGCCTTTCTCAAACCCGATCCATCTCACGGATGGAACAAGTTCTCCTACGGGTTCATTGACTGGGCAATCTTGCCATCATCTGCTACCGAATGTGTTAAAGAGCTTCAGTCAAAGAGCATCAATCTGTATAATGCGCCTGTGTCTGGTGGAAGGACGCGTCCAGATGGGAAGGTGCTGCAGTGGGAGCTTGCACAGCTGAAAGAGAGGAAGCTTGGGCTGCCGTTCATGTGCGGTGATGTGTCGCCGAGGGAGTGGAGGGTTCCGGCTGCTGAGAAGGATGCGCATAGGAATGGGGTTACGGGTGTTCGTGAGATTAAGGTATGTGTCGCTTTCGTGTAGCATGTTGGACCTAGTATGCTAAAGCTGACACTTTTCATGTATAGATTCTAGTGAAATCAGTCAACGACTCGTTATTCTTATGGGCTGCCTTCCTGTCTCCAGCACCCTTAATCCAAAAGACCCTCACATCGGCTACATACCTATTAAAAGGCACATACGTGACCATCGTACAGGCCGCTAAAGAGGACAAACAGGCACAGGAACATCTTAAATCTAAAGGAGAAGGTTTATTCGAAATTGTGTTCACGACATCAGCTGGTAGTGCTCAAACACTAGACCCTTCAAAAGCATCAGGCTGCAAATTGAGTCTGGTACCAGATGGAAGCAAGAGTTCTGCTGGTCCAAAGTTGTAAGAGGTGTAATAGTCTATTAAGTAATGGTATCTCAAAAATAAAGCATTAAAATGTTTGTGTCGATGAAACTAGTTTACAGGAAAAGCGAGGTTTTAGCTAAAACTCAGAGATCTTCAATGCTTCTGTCTATATGGAGGCCAAGCGACTGTGCACTCGATGCAAACTTCTTAAGCCGACTTGCTCGAATATTTGGTGTATCAGGTGGAGTCTCCCTTGGCTCAGTGTCTAAAACGTGTATTGCGGCAGACGACGACGAATCATGTCTCTGATGATGAAGATCATCCTGTGATGGTTGTTTCGAATCAGTACCTTCTTCAGCGCCCGTTTCGAACGTCTCTTCTTTCCCAAATATCAGAAACATGATGGCTGAAAGGCTCAATGCGACTGCTGTTGAAGCAAACAGCACCTTTCCATTGTATTTGTTGTATACTATGCCACCAAGGAGAGCCCCAATGACGGAACCGAAACCTCCAAATGCGACATTCATTAACCCCTGCGATGTGGAAACGAATTCTACGGGTGCTATGTGGGATGCGAAATGAACTGAAGCTGTCCAGACCTAGCGAAAACAAGCAGGTTGGAATTGGCGACCTATCGTTGAGCTAGGAGAATGCCTTACGGTTGCGAATGCTAGACCGTGTAGAAGTTCAATTGGTAAGAAAAGCCATATCGTAGGTCCAGCTTGTAGTAGACAGTATGCCACAAGTCGTAAGACTAGCGCAGCGTGAGCCACGAGGATTAATGATTTGGCTCCGCAGATTTTCAAAATCTAAAAGATATTTCAATTATGTCAGATTACTTTATCACAAGATGCCATTTTGATACTAGCGACCCCACCTTATCTCCAAAAAAGAAGAACGGAAGCTCACACGCAACGCTAAAGATTCCAGATATTCCAATCAACTGAGATGGAGCATTAAGCTCCTTCCGCATATAAATCCACGCAAAGGATCCGATAACGGAAAAGGTCATTCCGACCATGAAAATGGAGAGATAGAAAATCAGATTCGACATCTTCCACAACCACTTCCAAGTCAGTGGTGACGATCGAACGTTTGCTGATGATTTGGTCTTGCCACTGGAGTCCATGCTGATGAGAGAAGAGGCTGATGATTTGCTTCTACCTGGTCCTTTTCTACTGGGTTCAATGTCGCCGGCGACTGGTGGTTGTAACCATAATATGAAGGTGAAGAGGGCCAGGAAAACTGTTGAGAGAATCCATATTACGACGTAGTGATCGCCTAGTGCGAAAGAGCGATGAGACAACGCAGTTTAGTGTTGAAGAACTGGTTATACGTACCCATCTTGTCTGACAGCAAACCAGCCATCAGATTCGCAGTTCCACAACCAACAGCGGCCCATAACCGATGCCGAGAATAAAAGTGCTGTTTTGGATGCAGCGTCATCAACACATGTGTGTCCATCATCGGCCAACTTGGGGACTGGAAGGAACTCCACAACACAACAGCAAATGCCAGGCAGAGGAAAGGCACTGATCCATAGCTATCGCCTGTTGCACTAGCCAGTCCAACTATTCGAGTAATCCACGATGCGCCGAGTGACAGGACAACCTAAAAGACCGCAGAGTTGAGATTACCGGGGAGGTCTGGGAGATGCCGCTTTTCTTACCACTACACCTAATGTCAGAGTCCTTCTCCTCGTCAGATCAGAAATATACGTAACAACTGGAGTTGCTAATATGCCAGCCATTGACCCAATAGCACCGAGCAGACCAATTCTGAATTCGTCGATTCCAATACTAGAGTACCATAAGGGCAACCAAAACCCCGTCTATTCAAATGTCCAAAAAAGGACCCATCAGAGTCCAATGCAATGCAAAAGCAGCCGATAAATCACACCCAAAACGTCAACAAAATGTTTTGGCACTAATGTCCAGCCAAAAGCACATACACTGCAGTTTGCATAAAACATTGTGGCGAATAGTAGTGATGGAAAGAGATAAAACCATGGCTCTCCTTTGGTTGGTGCGAGTTGTGAAGCTGGTGCTGGAGTTTGTTTTTCGTCTTCGACGGTGATGACTCGAGATTCAGAGGCCATCATGCTAACGTTTTGAGGCATTTGCGCTTTTTAATATACTCTGTAGCGTCCTATATACGAGATCTACTTGATTCAGAAGGATATTGACCACACCTGGGCATCGATTTGGTTGAATGTGCAAAATCTTGACAACAGGTATTGAGAATAACGAGCTGGAGGATGAATAACGTGTATTTCGATTTGAATTGCTGTAAGTGGGTTTGCTTTTAGTGGAAATTGGACGTTTTACAATAATACAAACGCGACAACACGAAAAAGTCTACCAAACAATACAACAATACTAGCCTGGGCTTATTTATTAAGCCATGCTGTCATTTCCTCTCAATATTTCCAATTTCCATATTACAAGCAGAAACGATTCCACATTTCAAAGCTCGTCATAGACTGGTCGCATCGTCACAAAATTTTTTGCAGACTCGATGTTGCAAACGATGAAAAAACCTCCATCTCAAACGCGGCAAGTTGCACAAGGGAAGGTTTCAATAAGTCCGCACATAAGCTAGCCCATTGCCATCAGGCTCCGCTGATAGAGTTGGGATATTCCAGCTTTACTGGTGGTAGGCAAAACAAGTACTACGGACAATTACTGAGGGGACGCCTGCGGCTTCTTTAGTTCAATGGCACCTTTGGATACTGGAGTTGAGTACGAGCATCTACAGCAAAGCTGAATCTAGACGTCCTCTTCTGTGTTCTTCCACTTGTTTACCCCAACTCGTGTGTGTTTCGTCAAAATTCAACGTAACGCAGACTTATGCATCCTTTACTATGAAAGATAGACCTTCTTTCATTAAAGAGAGTCCAATTCAGGTTGATTGTCTCTTTAATCGTCCTCTAAACGTCCAAGATCTATAGACTTGTTTGATTCGATGGGTTGACTGCCTGTAGTGTTCGAAACGGACGCGACCAGGTCCGTCGGTCCGGTCCGTGTCCGCGGACCGGACTCTGGAAGAATGCGAGTGGAACGGACCCGGACTGGACCGGACTTCTTGCCAGGTCGAGTCCGCTGAGTCCGTGGACTTATATGAGTATAGATCGGGGGGTCATAAACGGCCTAAAAAATGAAGAAATCTGCAAGTTTACGATGTTCTACGTCCTAATTTGCAACTTCCACTTTCGCTTTTAAGACCATCAACACCGATATCCAACTCTTGCTAGAATTGCAAGAGATGTTATGGCTGCACCAGATAATAGTTTTGACTTCAAGACCAATATTTGGGTTTCTATTTGACTCTCATAGCTACGTCAACACCCTCGGAACGCGCATTTTCGGGTGGTTCGGATTTGATATCGGTAAAACGCTCGAATTTACAATCCGGAATGTACTCTGCCTACGAAACTGGTGGTCCAATGACGATTTGTTGACCAGTTTAATTGGGGATGATGATACAGAAGACGTACTAAATGAAGAGTTTATTGATTGTGAGGTGGAGCAGGAGTTGATAGAGTTGGAGTAGAAGTCACGAAATAAATGTTTTGTTATCTTAATCTCAAATAAATCCAACAAAATGGCCTGATACTTGGTAATTATTGTTTCTTTGCGTCTATTTCATGACAGATAAGCGAAAGTCCACGGACATAGTGGACCTGGTCACGAGTCCGCGGACTCCAAGCGGACCAGACCGGACTCGTTGACAGGTAGGTCTGCATAGGACCGGACGCCACTGAAACTCCGGTCGAGTCGGGTCCGTTTCAAACACTAACTGCGTGCGATAGTGCCGAGGGCACCTCAAACGAAGAAATTGAACATCCTCGAAGCCAATAGCAATTATCTTCACGCAATACCCGTCTCTCTTCTCTATGTTTTACCACTTTTGCAAGCTCCCGCCGTGTTGTGGCTGGTACTCCACGCAGTTGCAATCGCCGTATTCAAGGAATGGAGACCTGGACTTCTTCATAGTCGACACTGTCTAGAAAAGGCCGGCCGAGACAATATCACATACAAAACTCCTTCGCATCGTTTCCATTAAGGAATACGTGAACCTTTGAGTGCCTTTAAGGTCCAAACCCCCAATGGTAGACGTTGTCCATGCATCACGACCTTTTCAAGCAAATTGGCATCTAATCTTCGTAAGCTCATTAGTCCAATTATCGATTCTCAAGTACAGGATACTCTGCTTTACCTGAAAGTGCGACGACTCCCGACATGGTACCATCATCAACACATATTTGCCAAAAATATCGAGAACGCAAACTGACCCAAGTCATTTAAAAGGATGGTGAGGAATTAGGAGTAGATTCAAGCAATATGGACCCTTTAAATGATATTTTACCAGCCGCCTATCCGTAAGTGCATCGTCTCTTGTCTTGGAGCTTGTGGTTTTCAATACTTCAGTGGAGGTTTTCAATACTTCAGGAATATTGACGTGTTTATACGAAAAGGGATATGGATGGTGTTGTGCCAACATATTCTGGCAATCAAATCTTTATGGGTATCCCGGAGGGTCCTATTGCAACTCCTTTGTAAGTCGTGTTTTCGTTGGCCAAGCTAACGATTTAACTTGTGAAATTGTGGAGAACCTATCTTCCAGTTTCAAAAGTTCAAAATTATTTCATCTGACCAAGCGAACACTCGAATCTGCAACAGGTCCCCTTTTTCTGAATTGGACTCCACTACTCCTCCATCTGGCGAGAGTGCTTTGCAATTCGATTCACTTTTTGGAGGGTCTGAACAAGGTCTATCATTGGAATAGTAAGCTTTTGAACATGCGTCTTTTTGTCGCTCCTGCATACTTTTGAGCCACAGGGGGAGGGGGGGGGGTGTTTTTGTGTGTATGCGAATATTCAGAGTGGAGATGATAAATCCAAATCGCAAAACAAAACTACACAACATATATCATGATTTTCGCATAATTCTGATGAATTCGTCTGCTCTACTCTTAGTTCCAGTGCACTTGTGCCGTTCGTGCAGGGCACTTTTCCGGTCGACCCTACCAGCCAATTTGTTACCACTGGAGCCGATGGTGTGACAACCATTGTTGACTGTCTAGGAACCGTTTATACCTGTATCGTCTCATCTGTATCGCCACCTGGATACTGCTCTCTGATCCTTCATAACCATGCCTCTCAGCGATTCTATTTGTATGACTGCTGGGTAGAAGACTTTAATCATGGACCCTCCAACATCCGATGCATAGGAGAAATTCCAATATCTGTTATGGCAAGGTAGGTTGTGTCACTCCTGTACTTCTTATTGACAATCTTTGGTGAGGTCAATTCCCTGATAAAACTAATTTCAACAAATAGCATCTCTGACTTCAGCAGTAGTACCTCAACCTCAACGGCTTCAAATGCTGTGGAAGTGCACGAAGATGCTGATAAGAAGGATGTTAAAGGAAAGGGACGATCAACCAGTCCATCCGTTATCGGCGACAATCACGCATCGTATTCGTGTTTGGATGACACTGATCGGAGGATTTCATTATCTTGCTCTGCAAGCAGCAGAGATATAGAAGACCCTGGCTGGACCGGCGGGCCGTCTTCATCAAGATTTGTTATGGCAAGGTAGGTTGTGTCACTCCTGTACTTCTTATCGACAATCTTTGGTGAGGTCAATTCTCTGATAAAATTAATTTCAACAAATAGCATCTCTGACTTCAGTAGTAGTACCTCAACCTCAACGGCTGCAAATGCTGTGGAAGTGCACGAAGATGCTGATAAGAAGGATGTTAAAGGAAAGGGACGATCAACCAGTCCATCCGTTATCGGCGACAACGACGCATCGTATGCGTGTGTGGATGACACTGATCGGGGGATTTCATTATCTTGCTCTGCAAGCAGCAGAGATATAGAAGACCGTGGCTGGACCAGCGGGTCGTCTTCATCGACACTGTCTCAAACCCAGCGGGTAGAATGGCACAGCGGTGCATCGCAGCTCTCTGACCGGGAAGCATCTTCAGAAACGGTGGTCAATAACTCCTCTAGTGGTAAAAGAAAGAGAAAGGCAGAGAGCCAGAATGACCATTCTCCAAAAGATGATAAGTTGCCAACTGTCGTCGCAAAGCGCAGATACTACTGTCCCAACTGTACAGACAAGTCTTTTGGACGGCCCTCCGATCGTGGAAGACACAGACGTCAGGTCTGTGAACGAGACGACGACAGTTGGTGTTCGTGTGGAACTGTATGGCCAAGAGCAGATAATTTGGTGAATGCTCATAAGAAGGTCGATTGTAAACATTCTGGCCATTTCTTCCTTAAACGTGCTGGATGTCAATGTGGAGAGTAAGTGCTGTCACAAGTCATTGCAAATCTAATTTTGTATCAAACGACTACACAATCTTTCTAAACTTTTATCTAGTCTATTCCCCACAAAAGCTGAGCATGAGCGTCATGCCAATTCATTCGAAGATGGTCAGGATAATCACAGACGAACTGTATATCTAGCAGGAATCATTTGCTCTTGTGGTGCAAGGTTTGCAAACTTTGTGGAGTATGGATGGCACGTAGAGGAAATGGTAAATCGGGGTGAGGATGCTTCTAATCATCAAGCTGGTCCAGACTTGGGTGTATAAAATTGTAGTAAGAGACTGTATACAGCAGCAGTGTATTCCGCACTGACATTGCTTCTTGATTTGGAGTGGTGGAGGGTATAAAGAGGGAGAGAGAGAGAGGCTGCACAACAAAGCAGTTGTCTGCCTATTATAACGTTGATCATCTGTTTTTGTCAATTTTAAAGTGTGTGAGAAAGTTTGTAGTATTGTCTGACTGCAGTTTATAACCCGTAATATTGTTATCCTCGAAAAGAATTTCTCGAAGCCGAATAAACCCCATATACCATCTGTATTCATTGATTCCATTCATAGTTCGAGTTCAGGGTTTGTATAAAGCTTGGAGTCGTAAAGTGGATGTTGTCTAGTTTTGAGAAACAAGCAACCACGACGACTGACTATCTTGCACTTCCTGCAGAAATCAATCCGCATAAGTCGGAATCTTCAAAAGGAATATAAAAGCTTCATTCTGGTCCGAAATGCTGTAAAAGTCGGGCCAAAGTTTGCAAGTTACGGAGGCGTAATAATGTCAATAATTTCACCATCCAGCCGAAACCAATCCCAAAGAAATGATAGACTCCTCATATGATCTCACATGTAGCAACACTCCATGCCAGTTTGCAAGTCAAATCTCCTTGGTGGCGCACTCCAAAAGTCCAAGCTTCAGAAAGTCTGCTCCAAAGTCCTTTTCTTTCTCGTTCGTGATGTTTCCAGGACTCGATAGAATGGACGGAATGAATCCAGCAGTGACGATAATACCATTTCAAGTCTTTCACTGGGCATCTTTTAGTTTACTGAGTTTAAAAATGTGTTTTGCGGTGTTCAAAAAACATCGCCTTCAAACCTTTCGCGCTTAGTGATATCGCTTTCAAATCTCGACGTGTTGAAGAAGATTCGACGATCTGAAACAAGCTAAATGCGTTACTGAACTCAAAAACTTTGGATCTGGGCCACTATCTAATACCAGTTCTAAATATTTACAATTAATCTCGCACAGATACCAACAGAAGCCCATCATTCTCTTACAATTACATGTGTCACATACATCCAGTGTTACCCTAATATCTCCAACACTTGACTGACTGATCATACTCTTTTCAAAAGTCTCGAGTAGGCAAACGATGCTGTCTGTAAGCTTCAACATTTGGAAATCGATTGAGACGGGTGGCGAAAGGCAGCCAGACCCTCTTACTTGTTGCTGTTGGATCGGCTTCACCGGAAAAAACGAATTCTCGTTGGCCTTGGAAGCGTGTAGTCCTTATTAACATCAAAGTCGACTGCCGAACGAGAGGTAAAAGTTCCACACTACTTCCACACAAAGGAATCTAGACCCAGCACATCTCCCTTCGAAGGGAGTCACTAATACAATGTGCTGGGGCTGCGCCGGTCGAGCCTTATGACAATGGTTTGGGCAAACCAGGTTTGGCAGGTCTTAAGATCATATCCATCAGCCATCACATCCATCAACTCGTGAATCAACGTAAATGCATTCCTAATAGCTGATGGATACGTTCTTAAGACTACCAAAAAAAAAAACCTTAAGATCATATCCATAAGCTATCGCATCCATCAACTCTGGAATCAACATAAAAGCATTCTATATAGCATATTCGCCAAGTTCTTCAAAGTGCGATCTCCCCAATACAAGGATTCGAGCGTTTTGCATCGAGTTTGGTTAGTGCGACCAAGTGAAGGTGGTTGTGTCCGACAAGACGGAGGGATGTGTGTCCTCGTCCTTCCTGAGGCGATACCACGTCTAGTGATGATATTGCATAGATCCGGAATACGTCTGAAATGTTTGAACGTTGGTGTTAACTGAGCGGATGCACGTAAAAACTAAGTGATTTGGTACTACAGGAACTAGCCCAATGCGGCCATCAAATTAAAATGTAATTCCTATCCGAGCCACGTTGCCCCACTTAATACTCGACGCCACCAAAGACCAATCCAGTCAAAGCATGTCTGCAATAACGAGACAAACAAGCGACCGTGACTTACTGGATATCTGCTCAATACAGCCTAGACATTAAAGCTTTTGATATACAGAAGCCATAGCTGGAGGTATTGTTATATTTCGGCAGCTTTATAACTTTTAGGCGTGAGTGGCCACATTGCTCAAGTTTTCCGTGTATCAGGATACGTACACTCCGTCCGAATGCATACAGTCTGACTAGTCGAGAAATCTATGAAGCGCCGATTGATAGAACGACCGACCTAAAAACGGAGATTAGATAACTGTGTAGTTCTGGGATGCAGCTTTTCCTACCACTACTCGTAGCGTAAGAGTCCTCCTCCTCGCCAGATTAGAAATATACGTAACGACTGGAGTCACCAATATGCCAGCCATCGACCCAATAGCACCGAGCAGACCAATTCGTCGATTCCAATACTAGAGTACCATCAGGGCAACCAAAACCCCGTCTATTCAAATATCCAAAAAGGATCCATCAGAATTCAATGCAATGCAAAAGCAGCCGACAACTTACAACCAAAAAGTCAAACAAAATGTTTTGGCACTAATGTCCAGCCAAAGCACATACACTGCAGTTTGCATAAAACATCGTGGCGAATAGTAGTGATGGAAAGAGATAAAGCCATGGCTCTCCTTTGGTTGGTGCTGGTTGTGAAGCTGGTGCTGGTGTTTGTTTTTCGTTTTCGTCTTCAATGGTGATGACTCGAGTTTCAGAGGCCATCATGCTCACGGTTTCAGCAATTTGGGACGTTTGAAATACTCTATATTGTTTTACAAAAGATTCAGAAGCAGAACGAGACACTTGCTCATTGATTGAACGATATGAATTTTTCACCAAACTGGGCGACAAGAAGAGAAGTACGAAGACAGAGGAAGGGTTACGTGTATTTTCAGTTTCGCACGTCATTTTCTGGGTTGCTTTTGATCTCTACAGGCTCTTGTCACGTCGCGTTACTATATTCCTCAAATGTTTGCAAATCTGAGAACACGGAGAAGTCAGCCAAACTTTATCAGACTGGGCCTTTTATCGAAGCTGTCTATTAATCTTCATACTATCAATAGCCGAAGCTGACACAATTCCACAGTTTTGAATCAACCTGATAAACTTGAGACAAACTTTGGATTGTAGAACTCCCATCAAACGAGACCAAAGAGGCTACAGCAGACACAATCGGCGAGCATATGGCAATTATACCTTTGTCCGGTAACAGCAAGCTCCGTGACTCATAACATACAGTCGGAGACTGAGTGGCGAGGGTCGCTCTGTTGACAAGAGAGATCTTTGGCTGAAGAGGCTCGTCTGAGTACCCGTTCACCTTAAACCTTTTGTGCGAGATGGTCGACAGTAACTGGAGCTACGTCATTCATGTGGCCTTGTCGAAAGAAGGAGTGTTTTGTCCATTCGTCCACAGTTTTCTCCAAGGGGGAAAAGGAGCATTCAAGACGAGGCAGCTGCATAGTGATGTTGAATGCTGCGAGACAATACGATTTCACCAATCCAGTCACATCACGTAGCAATTTACAAAGGCTTCAAAAGTTGCTGGCGAAATGTGTTTTTGGTAGGTCAGCGTTTCGAGAGTTCACAGCAGCAACAGTGAAGGAAGGAGTCCAATAAACAGTATTATGACTGAAAATCACAATCATCACGTAAATGACGGATTTTCTCAACGTGAATATGACTTTGCATCTGAATGAATTTGTGTCGGATGCATGCCACAGTGCGGTCTTCCAGTAACAAATTACAATCAGACGAAGCGTCCTAGTAGATTGAGCTATACGGCCCACATAGAGCATTCAAGTTTGGCAAAAGGTTACGAATCTAGGACCAACGCATCACCTCCTTGATCCGAGCTATTGCAAACTCAAAATCGGAAATTTACAACAATGGTAAGGTATTGTAAGGTATTGTTCCAAAGCTCGACGAAAGCTCTAACAAGGCGAGAGAAAAGGAGTACAATGATGATGCTCCATCCTATGGCGACTATTCCTCACGTGATGAGCTGATGGCAGAGAGCAATGGGGTAAAAATGCCTAAAAACGTTAGACAACTTGACGAAAGACTTGTGACTGATACTGTCCGTTCCCCACACCCAGCAGGACAGAGACAACAATTCATCAGATTTAAATCATCATAATGGTGCGATCCCTTCTTCTCAGCCTGACATCTGGGCTCAAATGTAAGTAAAACGTGATTTTCGCACCTGAATTTTGGAAAGTTCAAAAGCCTCACATTTCACTAAATACTTTCTAATTTCAGGCAACTTGATGATGATGTAGCTTCATTACCTTGTGGTCAAAACTCTAACGTTGCTCAAGAGCCTCCGATTGAGCCCTCGTTGTATGTCACCTTTTTACTTGTTCCAGAGTTTGTCAATCAAGGTTTTACTTGATTCTTGATTTGAGGAGATCCAATCCATTTTCAAAATCAATTCATCTTAAAATTCAAACGACATTTCTTTCAGCTCGGCTTCTTCTTCCACTGACTGGAGTATCGGTACTCGGCTATCTCGAGAGTCTTTTTTTCTGAACACTGTGTACTCTCGAGACTCTCCAACAGCGGAAAAGTACGTCGTTTTGGAAATGTATTCCTCTTTTGTTCTAGTCGCATATTTCGGCTGAGGGGTGTTTCGGGGCGATACAAAACTACACAAAGCCCAACAAGCCAATGCTTGGATGCATTTGCCAAAACCACAAACTACACACACAAGTTGATTTTTGGGCACTAAAGCTCTATATTAATCTAAATAGTCCTCTGGAAAACGTGCTTTCCGGACATTTCGATATATTCAGTTTGGCAACGAATCCTCTAGCCAACGGAATCAATGATGTATTTGCCGGAGCTGTAATTGCTTGGGCCCTCGAAATCGGTGCAGAACCTTCCCTTCAGGATATGATCTTCTACACAGAGCTCTTATGCTACTACTACTGCTGGCTAGCCTACTTGCTGACCTGTTGGGTAGACGAACAGAACATTGGAAGCTCGGGTGCTGCTGACAGCACCGTTTCTGTAGAGTAAGTTTATGGAGTTACGTTGGGGAGCTTCTCGCCGTTGCTGACGTCATACTCTATCTGTCTTCATTCATAGCAGCGCCAGTTGCTTCAGTGGCTCCAATACCAGTATCTGGTCTCCAATCTCTCCAAACGCTAGGGATGTAGTTGAGGCCGATCTAAAGGATGTAAAAGGGAAAGGACGAGCAACTGGTTCCTCTGCTGTTGTCCATCAAGACAACACGTCGAATAGCTGTGTAAATGACAACGTCGAAGGGCCTAAATCTAGCAATGCGAGCAGCAGAGATGTTGTAAACCGTGGCTCTAGTGAATCGTCATCGTCATCGACACTGACTCACCGCCAACTGCACCAAATATACCGCTCGACACGATCATCCGGCCGGGATGCGTCTTGGCAAATGGCAGTCCACACGTCCTCTCGTGGGGAGGGGAAGAGAAAGGCAGCGAGTTCATCTGTTGATTCTTCATGGAATGTGGAGTCTCCCAATAAGAAGATTAAACAGGAGGAGGAAGAGAAAAAGGTAGAAGATGTGGTTGATGAGAGTGACGAGGATAAAAAGGAAGTTGCCGATGAGGATGAAGAGGCAGACGAGGAGGACGTAGTTGGGTTCATATGTCCACACTGCGACAAAGTTATGCTGAACGCTTACGAGCTAGATCGGCATGCATCCACAGTTTGCACGAAAACCGATATGGCAGTGTGCAACTGTGGAGTGGCTTTTACCAGACTCGACAATTTGCATGCCAGAATGAAACCAGGATGTTTCCACTATGGTCCCGATCACGGACCTGTTAATCGTGTCACGTGTGGATGTGGCAAGTAAGTGTAAGGTGCATGCCAAAGCGACTTTGACGGCCTATATAACACCCAATCCTCCAATCCTCTAGAGAGCTCCCAACCAAACACAAGCACAGAACTCACGCACGTCGTGCCAAAGACGGCAATCGTCATAATATAGTTTCATACAAGGCGGTAATTGTCTGCTCGTGCGGTGAAAGATTCCCCAACGTCGAGGAATATAGTAAGCATGTTGCACATAACGTAGCTGAGGGTGAACCTGCTACCAATCACGAGATTCACTGGGAGATAGAGTCATGAATTATCTACTGGATGTAATTAGGGAGTGAATCAAATGTTGATTATGGTGGATGTAAGGTAGAGAGAAGACATAGGAATATTATTGATATTGTTGATTAGGTGGACTGTAGACAAAAGTGCAGTTTTTCATATGTAACGGTATTGTGCATGCTTATATTTATATTTTGGATTTTAAGTGTAGTGTAGACGTTGTCTGATTCTACCTTGTTTTATAAACCCGTGATGTCGGTATCCCTCACAAAAGAGTAGTGTCTCAAATCAAATAAACCCCATGAACCATCTGTAAAATAATTGATTCATATATTGACAGTTCGAGTTCAGTGTTTGTACCACGCTTGGAGTCGTAAAGTTGATGTTGCCCAGTTTTGAAACAAGCGACCACGACGACTGTCTATCTAGCACTTCGTGAAGAAATAATTCACAGGCTAGAGAGCACTCACGTTTTCAGCGTATCGGATCCTTGTTTAGGCGTTCATATCTTCAATTGCCTTCCTGTGTAAACGATCTCGCTCCTTCACAACAATATTCTTCATCTGCGTCAACGGATTATGGATTATGGTGAACAAACTGAGCAAAAGAACTGGGAGGAAAGCAGGTAAAGAACGCATTATGTGATATTTGGGCTAAATTACTGTTATTGGGTTTATTACCGACACTTTGGAGCTGCTGTCACGTCGGCTTGGAATATTTGGAATGTCGACCATAGGACGCAGTCGATCAAACCGTAATGCTTTGGCTGTTTAAGTGAGACTACTTATGAAATCTCCACTTCACGTTTCACGAAAGCAGACACAATTCCGCATTTCAACGATCTTCATCGACTGGTGAATTGTAACTTGAAAAATTGTGAGCTTCCAAGTGCTGCAAGTAAGCCCCCGACTAAAGAGACAAGAAAGGCTGGAGAGGACAGAATACGCGACTATATATCCATATTCATTTGTCCGGTAGCAGCAAGCTTCATGAGTCATCTAACTGACATTTCCGTCCGTAGACACAGATCTTGGCTAGGAACACTCTCCGATACGGGTCCCTTGTTCCGTTTTGGCGCGACGTGGTGCACAGTAACTGAGATACAGTATTAATCAACTAGCGTTGTTGGGCGAGTATTCTTACTCGTGGCATTTCGTCCAAACGACTTGTGGAATGGAAGAGTCAAGAAAAAGCAGTTTACTGGACTGATCTGCCCACGGAATTTGAGAATTGAGGCGGTACCATCAATCCAAATTCCAATTCAAAGACGGTAGTCGTTGCATTGACCTCTAATCTCTCAATGATCTAATTCAATGCTCAAACAACTGGTTTTGCGCAGTTCAACTTTGCAAGCGATGATACCGATGTAGAGCCTATACCAAAGAGAAGAAAATAGACCATTTAATAATTGACAACTCCAAAAAGACGCGAAATAGAATTCTCTCGACCTCGTGAAGAAATGACTTTGTACCTTAAACGAAGTAAGTTGCATCCCGCCACTTTGCCAGCAATAATCCTCTTTCAGTAAATCAAAAGCTCCCAACTAAGTTCATCACAAGCTCAAATAGACCATCAAGTTTGAAATTACATTTCAGACAGCCCCTGCAGTATATCCTTAATCGGAAATATTTGGAAGTTTAATCTTCCTTGAGCTTGAAATTCAAAAGTTAAATGGTAGAAACCATGCAACGTTTCCAAAAGAGTGAGCGAGGAGAGCTCCTGACGACGTTATCAAAATAGGCACAAGATGATCCTCCCTCTCCTGGAAGACCTTCACTGTCTGATGCCACGGTAGATGTCGAATTGGTAAGTGGATGAAGCTCGTGACAAAAGGTTTTGAAAATCTCATCACCTATTCTGTACGTTGCCAACCTTTAGGCGGATCATCCTGGCACTCCAACGACTCCGAATGCTTCGATTAGAGTATTCCAGACTCCTCCTCCGCTGATCCTCACTGATTCGTAAGTATATCGTCACTTTCTGACTTGGTCTAAAATTACAAAATTTGGCAAGATCTACTCATGAATTCTCGTGCTGATGTCATCTAATAATATTTTAAATTTTTTGTTTTACTTCAGCTCTTCTTCTGTTTCTTCTGCATCGAGGAGTGATAGTGTCTCTTTGCCAGACACACCTACTAGTCCATCGACTCCTCAGGAAGCTTCACATCTCGACGAGTACGTAGTTTGGAAGTCGTATTCGTTTTTGCTGGTGTGGTGTAATGGCGACTGGAAGTTGAGCATCGGGTGCTTTGTAGTGATTAGCAAACCCACCGTGCCAATGCTTAGTTTCCACCACACCACACAAACCATTGCACAAGTACTAAACTAAACTATTCGTTCGAATTGTTTCCAGTGCATCCGGTGGTCAATCTCGCGTCCCGGAGCGAGAAGGCAGCCAACCTGTACATCCCGACACTCAGCTGCTCGACCAGTTTTTTGACTACGAAACATATGCCAGAGAACAGACCGGTGAGGTGATTGTCTACAAACGGCCTCCCACCCCGACAGAGTAAGAACATGCTCGTTCCGTCATTGCAAATGAAATCTTGGTACTACTAGAACCTTTCATTATCTAACAACATACCTTCAATCATTACAGCGACTATGAGCATCTCATCCGCTCTCATCATACTGGCTCTGATTTCAACAGTAGCTTCTGTTTAACAGGTCTCCCACCCAAGGCACTCGTAGAGAGTGTCAACCCCGGTATGGATCACCCTGCTCAAGCAGGACCTAGTAGTATTCCTCAGGAAGTGTTTGGTAGCAGGTCGGACGATCCAAGTCGCAAACGAAAAGCAGAGAAAGAGACGGATGAAAGTCCTTCAAAGAATGAGAAAAAGCCCAAAATGGGCAGGGGTGAGAAGACTTTGCATGCGGCAGCATCGCCACCCGCAGACAGTTTGGCAGCTACTCGTGGAAGACGACAGCACATTCCTCGACCTGTCTTTGCGCCTGTGGGACGTGTCGGATGCACGTGTCTCGAGTAAGTTTTTGCCGAGTCATTTCGATTCCAACCTTGTATCCAATCACTAAAGAATGATTTCCTTTAAAGGATCTTCGAAAGACCTCTTGATCAGCGCAAACATGCTCTTGCTGCCAGAAACGGTCCAGAGAATCATCAACGTCATGATTACAAAGCAGGCTACGTCTGTTCTTGTAATAGATTGTTTGCAAGTCGTGCAGCACACGGGGACCACGTAACGGATATGGTAAATCAGGGCGAAAGTGCTTCTCAGCACATAATTCTTCGAGCCTGGGGTGTATAAAATGTATATGAGCTTCTATATAGCACGAGAGAGAGAGAAGGGAGAAACTGCATGGAAAATGCAGTTGTCTATATATGAGAATGGTGTGAATCTTTTTGTATTTGTATGTTCTGAATCAGTATTTTATAAAGGAATCTCATGAAGGTGGCATCCCCAGAAGGAGGAGCACCTCAAACAAATATAAATCCATGCATCATACTGTAAAATCAAGGATTTGCCACTGGCAGCCAGTTTAAAATCGTTTCCAGTGTTTGCGTGAAGCTTTGACTCGTAAAGTTTGATGGTGCCGAGTTTCGAGAAACGTGCAATCAGCCAAGACGGCTATTTGGCACCTCCACATCCTTAAACAACGATGCTTTTACCCATCATTAAACCAGATACGGCATCTCCAATCCATTTAGCAAGTGTAACCAAGGGTTATATGTCACAGATGCGTAATGTTAATAGTGCAGGTGGCGATATCAAGATTCAGCACAAGACACTCCGAAGACCGAGTCGAGAATCTATGAGTTTGCCTACGTAGCAGCAAAGCACATCCCTTTTGAAAACATGACTCCTTTCTGGTCTACTCTCAAACGTCCAATTCAACGTTGAAAATTGTGCACTTCCTTGTGCTTGATGTATAGAAATACTCGATAGAGCAGATAAGTTGAAATGGAAAGATGCTGCTCTGAGTGTTCGACTTAGCTTCCTGTGATTAAATTCGTTTGAAAATGCATGTTGCGGCGTTGAGAAACTTGGCATCGCCTTCCGCTTTATTGCCCAGTGACATCGCATTACATTTTTGAAATGATTAGGCTCATTCAACTGCTTCCAGTTGAAAACAGTCTAGTATCAAAACTATATATTCAAAGACAAATACATGTCGAAAATCGAACTACATTCCATATCAAGGTGTTCTCTCTGACAGCATTGAAACTGCCTTCAATGTCTTTACTGGTTTCGTATGTCAGACGCACTTGATTTACATTCATGAAACCGTCGGATGCAACTATTCCTTCCTTCTTCCCATTGGTACTAGAGAGAGCATCATCAATATGGTTGATTTTCTTGGTCAAGTAGAAGGCTGTTGTTGAGTCCGAATTTGCATCCTGCCAATGCAGAGAGGTAGACACCGGTTGATACATCCGCAGGTAGTATTGTCCCTCTTTGCAAACATCAAGGGGAGCAGAATGGGTTAAAGCATCATTATACGATAACTGGCCTTTAGCCTTACAGGAGCAAGTTGACCGACTCAACCACGCCAACAATTGTTTCGTTTCTTCCTCTTCGTTAAACTTCTCAAACTAAGGTCTTCCCAATGTGATTGTCTTGTAAAGGAATTCGAAAATCAAGGCAGCATTTGCATTTAGTGTTATTACGGCCACGAGGCAGAGGGTTTTCGCGTCTGTGCTGGGTGACGAATGTGACTCCCAGTGCTGGTATGAGTAATCTGTCGTCGGATTTTACTTGGATTCGAAATGCTTCTGATATTGGGCGTCTAAACATTTGAGAAAAGGTGTTGTTAAGGTTCAAAATGTACATAGGGGGGAATGGTCTTGAGAGATAGCAAACTTAAAAGCAGAAGAATCAAATTTAAATCGTTGTTCTCGGCAGATTGTTGCACTTTCATCCACCACCCGAACGACATTGAATTTCAAATATCACCAACATAGACAAAAAGGAACTCTCGCATACTTGAAGTCGGCTTCTTACAGCTTGGTATTCTGGCCTTTAGCTAGCGCCGGTTGAGCTCTTGCCACGTCGTCTGACAATTAATTACAGTCTAGAGGCGTGACAAGTCGACCAACGAGTGCCAGATTAGGCATGTGAGAGGAACCGCGTGATGGTCTCCATTGTTTCTACTGACCAAAAACGACACAATTACACAATTGCCTTATCGAGTGGTTGATGCAGAGATTCTCGAGCAGCAAATTTCAAGCAAGCTCCATCTCGACAGAGACAGAAGAGGGCACAATCTGGCAGAATATAACCGTAGCCACTTCAATTGCTAGATGTGGAAATGAGATTGCTCATCTGACTTGGTTGTGCCACATAATACTTTTCAGACCGATCAATGGTACTTGCTTCTTCTTGGCGGGAGACGACTCCTGTGACTTATTCACAACTGAAAGTAGCATCGTCGATGGACTGGCAGCTTGGCGATGGTCTTCTTTGTGGTTTGCTCCATATAGCGTTTTGTTGAGATTGAAAGCAACAGGAAGGCAGAAGGCAGCAACAGGAATAGTTAGCCAAAACGACCGATCAGCATCAGATATTGAGATACTGCGATTCAAATTGTTTCATCATTCTAAGGCTAATATAATGACAATACACGGTGCGCCGTGCTCAATCCACAGACTTTTCACGATGGTCATGACTTTCAGCAAGACTGGCGCAGCACCGGCAGCGATTGAAGACAAGGGGAAGAAATCATATACCCTGCTCTAAAATCATTTTAGTCAGTCCATCAGCGTCTCTCCCTCTCCCAGTGTCTGGGCTCACGTGAATGCATGAACAAGTGAAATGTATGGATGCCGTCGCGTTTTGTCCTTTTCGCTGCAACTTGGCTGTTTCTTAAAGTAAAAGTAAGCCAGAAAGGGCTTTCATCGGCAGTCAAATTACTTATACGGAACATTTAATTCAGCCCTGCATCGTCTTCTCGATCTGAGCTATTGGAAACCAAAACTTGGATCAAATATGGTACGCAAAAAGCTCACGATTCAAAAGTTTGACCGATCTAACGGTGGGAAAAGCAGGAAGGATTCGATAATCCATTCAATGGTCACGATGACCGGTTTAATGAGTCGCCTGAACATGGCAATGGGGTAAGATTGGCCAAAATTTTGAAACCATCAGTCGAACGAACAAATACTGATGGTGTCCGTAATCAATCTCCAGGGCGACAGCGACCCCTATTTACAAGATTTAAATGCTGACGGGGACAGTTTTCAGAAACAGATCTGTCCTAATACGTAAGCAATCATTGGTTTTTTAACTGAGATTCCAAAAGTTGAAAGCTTCATACGTCACTCAACATTTCTAAAATAAGGCAACGGGATGATGAAATACCATCATCGAATGGCGATAAAAACTCCGAAATTGCTCAACAGCCTCATGCTGAGCACTCATAGTAAGTCACGTTTCCCTTGTCGCCGTCTCGTCGATCAAGTTTTTACTTGATTGGAATAGATCTAAAGTAGTTTTCAAGCTCAAATCATCTAATAATGCAAACGAAATCTTAATTAGTTCGGCTTCTTGGGCTGCTTCAAGGTCTGACTGGAGGAACGACATTGGCCCTAATGGCGAGCCTATTGCTCGAGGCAATACGCCCAAGGTGTGTTTGCAGGACGGTCCAGCAGGGTATGTTGTTTTGGATATTCATCCCCAGATGGGTATTTCAGATTGGTTGGTGGAGAGCTACACAAGAGAAAAGGGTGGATGCCAGATTTTGCCAAAACATCCAACCAAACAAACACACAACCAATCGTGAAGTACACATTCACAACCACTTCACGTTCTACCAATTAGATACAATTTAGCTAGACTAGCTGAGCATGCCATTGCTCACATTGCAGCCATTATCGAACTTCTCGAAAATTGGGTAGAGCCAACCGCGCTGACGGATTTAACTGACAATGAGCTGGCTGAATTGTATCTCACTGAGGAAAACAGTACCCACTCTACAGCTTGCACCGCAGCAAAGTAAGTTTTAACTTTGAGTTGGTTTCTCTGTCTGTCAACTTGACCGCACATCCCTGACAAGTATAAATTCAAACATATAGGTCCCCTGAGGTAGACACTAACCAGGAATATTCGTATTCCAGGGACAGGCGCAGTCTGAGCGACTGGAATGGTGCAATTGATGAGGAAAATAATCTTATTCCATATAATTGGTCTAAGGTCTACGAGAGCTCCAGTTCCAACTGGAATGGAGCTCCTTGAGCTTGTACGTGTATACGCTGACAAGGGTTTCAGCATGGCAGCGGTGTAGAAAGCTTAAAGTATTTGTAAGGATATATATGTAGAGAGAGCCAGACAAAAGGGCTGCATGTAAATGCAGTTGCCTACGTGTGCTGGTGGTGTGCATATTTTTTATTTCTCATTGGGTGTTTGTGGAGTGTAGTATTTTCTGATTCTGTATTTTTAAACTTAAAACTCATGATGCTGGAATCCCCAGAAAGAGCATATCAAACTGAAATAGAATCCCCATTCACAATCTGTAAGATCAATCGGACATTCAATAATGGTGCAGTTTTGGCGTTGTGTGATTCTGTGAGTCGTAAAGTGGAAGGTGTCGAGTTTCAACAAACAAATCAACCAAAAAGAGGAGAGGAGTTCGAGCTCAGTCAGTAATGTAAGACCGACCAATCCAAACACATAGCTGAAATGTTTGGAGTTGAGCAGCCAAAGTATACAAGTTCCAAATATGTACCACCAGGCCCTACAGGAAACAAACAGAAATGTCACAAGCTCCGCATTCTCCTACTCACTCGTGCCTGCTACACCCCCGCATTCGCCATATACCTAATCCATTTAACGCACTCTTTTCAAATATCTTCAACAACCATCAATTTTGAAGACGTAAACATCAGCATTTGGAAATCCATTGATAGCGGTGGTTGTGACCAAACCATCTTGTTTTCGGTTGTGGTGAGATCGGCTTCACCGGAAAAGACGAATTCTTGTTGGCCTGGATCTGTCCTGTCTTCGTTGTCGAGGGAGAGACGGGCGTTGAGTCCACAGGTGCATTCTGGCATCGTGGAGAGGTAGGCGCGCGCGATAGCACTTGGAGCGATACGTCTGTGCAAAGCGTCGTTCCTGTTGACCATGAATGTTAGTAATCAGAGGAAAGATGGGAAGTAGTGGTACAGACCTTTAACCTTCTGAGACAGCAGCAACCTAGCAGACTCAAACTACGACATCTCTCGTTTCTTCAATAATTGATGTCTGATTCATACTGTGCAGCTGCCCCTGTAGCACGACTGGCGATCTTGGCTCCTTTACTCCTGTAAACACTGGTGTCAGCAGAGCTAAAAACAACCCCGACGAGGTGCGGATGAAGGAACTTATAGCACCTCCAGACTTGACTCCCTGAGCAGTAACGTAGAGCTTCAAGTTCTGCGGATACTCAAAGAAAAACACAAATTTCCAAACACCGATGAAAAATAGCCCAGCTCCAAACATGAAAAACAACAACGTAACCATACCACTTCAACTGCCGAATCAATTGAAAATTATTCTCATCAGCCTCTTCATCAAAGTTGCCAAATATTCCTTCTTCGTCTACGAGAGAACCGAAGACTCGAAATTCAACAGAGTACTTTGCATTGAGTATGGTCACTGCCCTAAGTACAAGTTTGCCATGTTTGTAGATCCTGGTGTTGTTATCAGTCGACGCTATGCCGAGCAGTGGATGGGTTGATAAAATGGAAGGCTGGCTGATGCAATTGGTCGTATCTTCAATCGTTGATATTAATGGTGGTAAAGTGCAAGAAAAAAAGACGATATTGATGCTTGCGTGGAGTGCTGAGAGAGTATGTACATGTCAATTGCAGGTTTTGATTCTTTTTCCCTCAGACAAACGCGGTCTCTCCTGTCCATATACAATCTGCAATCCACGAAGCCCATCATGTCTAGTTTGAGTTCAGTGTTCTTGTGTTGCGTTGTGTCCGAAAATTGAAGATCTCGAGCTTGAGAAACAATGTAGCTAACAAAGAATCCATCAACATCTGCGAGAATAACTCGAACATATCGAAACATCCAATCCAAATTGTTCAGCTTAAAAAGTGTCGAATCCATTTCCTATAAAAATACAAGCGCCAAATATATACAAGCAATAGACAAACAGCAGTCTAGTATCAAAACTAAACGAAATATGTCAGCACCAAACCAAACCAAAACCCTGAGTCACAAACTCACCCGTATCTGATACGTCCCAGCCTTTGTCATATACCTCACCCACTTAACCGACTGGTAATTACTCTTTTCAAATATCTTCAAAAACCTCACCATTAAACCCGACGCCGTAAACATCAGCACCTGGAAATCCATGGATATAGGAGGTCGTGACCAGACCTTCTTGTTTGTGGTTGTGGTGAGATCGGCTTCACCGGAGAAGACGAATTCTTGTTGGCCTTGGAAGCGTGCAATCCTAAGATAAAATGTGCGTCAGTAGGTGCCAGCCAAAACAGGAGTGAAACCATGGACCTACTTCCAAACAAAGGAATTCTCAGACCCAACATATTTGCCTTTACCGGCAGTCACCAGTACACGTGTTGATGCTGTATTAGTGGGTACTGGGATTTTTATGACGACATTTTGGGCGAATAGTTTTGGTGGGACTAGGCCAACGAGGAGAATATAAGAGGAGGAATGCTTGAACACACCAAACAGTCACAAGCACTTACAATTAGACCTTACAGCAACCTTAAACTCTACCCTCGTAGAACTAATCTCATTCACTACAGCTTGTACCTTGAACGGCAAATGAATGTTTTCCGTGGTTCGATACCTAAAAAAAAAAACGATGACTCAACCACATGCCTTACGGCTCTCGCAACTCCAACCCCAATCAACATACCTCATAAGCTCAAACTCTCCATCAGGAGGTATAAAACTAATTGTCCTATCACTATCAAACTTGGCCAGCTTCACACACTGATGGAACTGACAATCATCTAATTCAACCGCTCCTCCCTTCTTCCCACTACTAGATGGCGCAAATCCAGACCGATCAGTTTTGTTTTCTTGGTCGAGGAGTAAGCTGTCGTTCAGTCCGAATTTACATTCTGGCATGCCAGAGAGGTAAGCGCGCATTAGCACTTGGCCTGATACGTCTGCGCGGAGTATTGTTCCTATTGATAATGACGATGTGTCAGATATCTCAGTAAAGATATCCTACAAGAATATGTGATCCTTCTTTACCCTTCTGAGACAAGAGCAGATTCACAGATTCGACAACATCAACGAATGCCTCATTCCTTCTATATTTAATATCTGGTCTGCGCCATGCGACTGCTCCCGTAGCTTGAATGGCAATTTTGGCTCCTTCCTCCTACATAACACATGTGTCAAACACGCAAACCAAAACAGTGGTTGTAAGTGACCAGAATGCACTCACAGCACGTTCAGACTTGACCCCCTCCGTCGTAATATACAACTTTAGCGTCTCAGGCTCCGTCGTCTGTGGATACCCGAAATCACAGATTTCTAGAATACAAAAAAAGTCATTCCCAGTTGACAACGAAACTATGTGTCCTCTCAAATCTGCACCTACCATCCATCAACTCATAAATCAGCGTAAAATTATTCTTTACAGCCTCTTCATCGAATTTCCCAAAATACGATCTCCCCAATGTGATTATCTTGTATAAGAATTCGAAAATCAAGGCAGCGTTTGCATTTAGTTTTGTGACTGCGACGAGATACAGATTTTCGTGTCTGACGTGGAAGAAGGATGTAGAGCCGAGTGTCGTTATGGGCGAGCGTACGTCTGTTGAGGAAATTACTTGAATGCGGAATACGTCGGATATGGAGCGTCTAAATGAGGAATCGAGTGTTTTTAATGTCAATGGGTTTTACGTGGAAGGTATGTGAGATGGCACAATAGGTAAATAGGCAGGCAGATGATCGAAAATATTTCGTAATGTTTCCATTCCAGGCACGCTCTTTACTCGACATCACCACCGGAAACCAATATTCCTCAAAACACCACAATTACAATAAACGAGACGAGGGGAGTCCGTTAGACGTACTTGATATCAGTTCTATACAGCCTGGATATCAATACTTCTCCCTTGGCGTTGAATATAAAGAAACCTGACAGTCCGGAAGCCATCTTGTCGTAAGCAAATATCAAGTTGATGAATGTGGGAACGTTTTCGCGATCACTCGCACATCGTTGTGAAAGTATTGGACATTTATTAAGTAACGCGTTCTCAATCTGTTTATTCTTCATATTCTCATATAGACACACGACTCAAACAATTCACATCAGTCATTTGAATCCCTTGACACGTCACACCTCGTTCACAAACCACTCTAATTACTCGTGAACTGGGCATCTTCAGCATTTAAACTTCATGTATCGACGCGCTATCCCAACAGCCATACCTCACAACCCAACACAATTGCTCAACAACATACGTCGCATGCCAATGTCCTCACAGTCACCAGCAGAAACATGGAAGGCACACGCTGCAAAAATCCCAAATCCACAGCATTTCGCTGAAGAATGGTAGCTCTTCCCCTGCATTACTTTGCAGTGTTGTTAAAGCTCTACCATCCGACGTCAACATTAGACGACTCACACACTCTCTCTCATAGGATCTCCGCATGGAACTCCCGTTCCATCCCTCAAATCCTCTCCCACTACAGCGACGATATCGAATACTCGTCTCCACTAGTCGAAAGAGTGGTTAAGACGCCTGATTCACGGTTTAGAGGGATGGCGACACTGAAAGCCTATGTGGAGGCCGGGCTGGAACTCAATCCTGATTTGCATTTTACGTTGAGGAATGTGTTTACGGGGGCGGGTGTGATTGTATTAGAGTATGAGAATACGAGGAAGCAGGTTGTTGCTGAGGTGTTTGAGTTTGGTGAGGGTGAGAAGGTTAGGAGAGTGACGTCCACGTATCGAGAGGCCTAAGAATCAGTGTATGAGGAAGGATTAACTAGTTTGTGCTTATTCAAATATACGTTGAAAGAAGAGTAACTGCGTTTGCGCAGAGGAGCTAGTTTAGGAAGAAAATGTGTATTATGCAACAATCGAAAACTCTATATGATAACTGCCTTTTTAAAATGGGAGATGGGAATTACTCCAGAACCTTAGTAACAACACCTACGAACAAAAGTGGCGGTTGGAACTTTGAACACCAACGGACCAAAACAAACAATTTGGCAACTCCGACGTACCTGTACCAACAGTCTTGCCACCCTCCCGCACCGTAAATCGCAATCCCTCGTTAACAGCAATAGGCATAGTAGTGGTACACACCATCTCCACATTATCACCAGGCACAATCATCTTGCCCTCAGCGTCATTCTTCTTGCCCTGTTCATTGTCTGGCCACGACAAGGCAGACGAGATATCCAGCGTTCTCGAAAAGAATTGTGGTTTATAGGCACTTGTGAATGGGGTATGACGACCTCCTTCTTCTTTTGTGAGGACATATATCTGTGTCAAGAATTTAGAGTGTGGAGTCATACTGCCTGGAGCGGCGAGTACCATTCCTCGTCGGAGTTGTTCACGTTTGAGACCTCGGAGGAGGATTCCGGCATTGTCGCCTGCTTCTGCTCGATCCAGTTCTATGTAGAGTTGTGGTGGTGGCGTTAAGATGTGTGGTTCAGAGTACATGACGGGTATGAGCCCCGCTCTATCCATTGACTATATACGAGTGCTATATGTACCTTTATGGAACATTTCGACACCAGTAATAATAGTTCTTTGAGTTGGCCCAAATCCAACAACTTCGACCTCAGCACCCTTGGTGATGACACCACGTTCTACACGACCAGTGACGACGGTGCCACGACCAGCAATGGAAAATACGTCTACGGTGAAGATTATATGAGATTCAGTTCACGTATCGAGAGTCGAAACACCAGTGACTGAGTAACAAGGCCATCATGGACAGAACTTGAATCCTATACCGTACCTTCAATAGGCATCAAAAACGGCTTTTCCAAATCCCTCACAGGAGTAGGAATAAAGTCATCAACAGCCTTCATCAATTCCAAAATGGCCTTTTCACCAATTTCTGGATTTCTCCCTTCCAAAGCACATAAAGCCGATCCCTTAATAATAGGCACTTTATCACCAGCATATCCGTATTCAGATAACAGGTCTCTCATTTCCATTTCCACCAATTCCAACATTTCTGGATCGTCGACGGCATCCACCTTGTTTATAAAGACTACGAGGGATGTGACACCGACTTGTCTGGCGAGGAGTAGATGTTCTCGTGTTTGTGGCATCTGGCCGTCTGTAGCTGATACGACGATGATTGCGCCGTCCTGATGATTATGCGGAGGTGTGTTAGGTGTGTTAGCTCAGTTGAGCCAAGCCTGCAGTCACTCTCGTCACATAGAGACATTGGATCTCCTTCCCATACATACCATGGTAGCAGCACCAGTAATCATATTCTTTACATAATCAGCGTGACCAGGGCAATCAACATGAGCATAGTGCCTCTTGTCGGTCTGGTATTCTACATGGGCACTGTTGATTGTGATACCACGTGCTCTTTCCTCAGGAGCCTTGTCAATAGAAGCGTAATCTCTGTATTCTGCTCCACCAGCTTGGGCCAACACTAGTACAAGACAACAGTTGTTAACATCAATTTTTTTTACCCGAAAGTGTGAATCGACCCTTCTGCTCAAGCGAACGCATCAGGAACATTTAGAAACAAGTGAATAAACTATTTTCTATGCATACCTTTGGTGATTGCAGCCGTCAGAGTAGTCTTACCATGGTCGACGTGTCCAATAGTGCCCACATTTACATGTGGTTTTGTCCTTTGGAAGGTCGACATGTTCCTTCCAGCTACAAGGGGTATGCGACGTGATGAGAGGATCGGCTGTGTCCATGATGAGGGTATAGATGTCCTTGATGTCGAGTGTGATGGTCGTAGAGTTGAAATGTATTTATTACTATTGCCCAGCAGTCTAGAGGAAGAGCATATTCCTTGAAGCAGAGCTGCTGAGAGAGCCGATGGCGATGCTATATTCCCTGGGATCCTGCTACCTGTACGAAGAGCTGTCATCTTTTTGGCCTGGAACTAAAGCAATGATGTTTGGATTTGTTAAAAAAAAAGTTTCGAATTGACTCATGTGCTGATACGAAGACGCAGGGGCTCTCAAAACGTGTAGATATTGTTTAATGCAATTTATAACGCGTATGGAAGTGCCTTGCATCGTGAAGAACTACCAGATTGTAAGTTGGAACATATACGTCTAACATTTGATGAACCTTTACTCAGTCTTTCAGTCTTTTTCTAGGAAGCAACGAGTGTGGAGCTTGATATCGAACTTGTCGATTACGCTTCCAAACACTGGACACGTCCTTTATATGTTGTTTGCCGACACTGGCAGGTCATCAACCATCAACCCATTTATTGCGGTTGGACCGTGAGCGGGACAGCCGCAACTCTCATCCTGCTCTCACGGAGTAGCACCAGCATGCACGTAGGTATCTTACGCTAAATATCGTCAAGGAGTCAACCTGCTGAAACTGGAGTCGTGTCTTTGACGAACTCACCAGACAGTCGCTGTACGTCGAGGTTTAAATCATGGATATCCCGTGCCTCTTCTCAACGCCTACACGTAGCTGCTAACCACATTCACACTGCGAGACCAACACAACAACAACATTAGACTACCAATGTCTACACTTTTCTGTGGCCCATCATTTCAAGTCGAAGTTCCCTCTGGGTCTGAATCCGGATTCGATCTCCTGGCTAGGATCTCAGGACTTTCACCATCGTCATCATTGTTTCTCCACAACAAAGGAAGGACGAAGGCCAACTAACGCTGAAGTGACGTGATTACATTTAATCCAAACTTTTCAGTGTATCTATCACCTTTCGACAGTACTTTCGTGGTGAATCTGGTGAATGGACGTGGTGGTTGTTCGTGGTGGTGCGTACACTTGACGTCTGGACGCTGGCATTGATGTTTTCTAGTCAAACGTTTTGTGCACTTTTCCATAGCATCCAAACATATATTTGCAAGATGTTTGACCTCTATTGGACCACCACAATTGTTGTTTTGCCTTCGTGTATTCGACTCTTACAGTATGGTCAAGCCTTGCTGCGAAATGTTTCCAGCTAGGGAGTATATATATGTGACAAGACTGGCTACTGGTGCCAGAGCAATCTTTTCTCTAGGACGAATATTTCAAGAAGATAAGCCAAACTGCAATTGCAACACGAGACACTTGCTGGGAAATGGAAAATAATTGGGTGTAAATTGCACACAATAATATGCCTTCAAACAAGAGTGGAGTGTACTCCGTCTACTTGCCTTCTGTCACTTTATGAAGTGAGCCGCACTCTGACTACATAAAGTCCAAAATTTCTTTGGATGTCGTGAGGACGTTAGCCAGACACCATGAACACCAAAGCGTTGATACCTTGTAGAGCCCTTTAGCCGGTACTCGATTAGCTTTTGGGGTTCTACCGGGCGGCAAGCGTTCGAGCCCTGGCCTCCTTTTCGCTGATAAACCGAAATTCCCAATCGAGAAGGCCGCGAACTGCATATACGTGGATACGTATGTGCGTCTCGTGATGGCATTGTCCTTTACGACAGTTATTTCAAGCTGCTGAATCATATAGCATGCAATCAACACTATGGCAATGTGCGGGTGTATGCTTTTCCAATTATTTGACAATTAACCGTGTTGTCAGGTTTGTAGTGTCTGTCTAATACATTGTCGGCGTCTCCGAAATCACGAATACAACATTTTTCTGAGGAAGGCGCTCGCGAAACAGCACAGAAAGCGTTAAAAATGGATGCTGAATCGATTCTTTGGTTTCACGTCCCATGACACTACGCGTAAAAGTTCTGGAACGGTCCGCTGTTACTACTCTTGCGTTTTGCCCAAGTTCATGGCGTCAAAGACACGACAACGAATAGCTACGATACAGCACGTCTAGACGGTGTAACCACTCTATTGGAGCTTATGTAGTAGCGCCAATCCACACAAATTAGCATCCGGTTAGGTGCAGCACTCCAGATCTCCTTCTATAGCAGCCTGACCATTTTGATTGGTTTTCAAAACGCATTGACTCCTTTTTTCGAGACCAGCGACTAGTCCAACCGATATCATATAGCTCAAATGGTATTTGACAAAGCAAAAAAAACAATAGTAGCCCGACTTCAAACAATTAGCATCACGTGTTTGTGTTTGGTTTGTAATAGCATGTAACAGCAAAGAAAAGATAGAAGGTGGCCGCGCTGAAATGTTTTCGAAACACGTATGAACACGTACCTTCTCTCCTCGCCTATCTCGCTTTTCACGGACTTGCGGGGTCTCAAAATTCCGGATGACAAAAAAACCAACTTTGTCTGAAAACACGCAGACTGATCTTTCTCGTTTCAAAACAGTTCACCAGCTACATCTTACCACACTAATGGCTCCTCGTAAAGTACTCGTAGTTGGCTCCACCGGCAATGTACGTAAACCTCTTAAGCCTTTCGCGTCCACACTTCCCTTTGATTTTGATGCTGACTGCCTGACTTTCACCTCCAGGTCGGAATCCCACTGCTGAAATTCCTGTCTTCACGACCAGACCGTTTCGTCACAGTCGGATGTACCCGTGATGCTTCCAAAGCTGCTGTAGAAAACCCAACATTTGGATCAAGTGTCACATTCATCACCGTCGCAGGCACCACGCCAAAGGAGCTTGATGATGCGTTAACGGGAGTGCAGGATTTAGCAATTATTAAGCCGTTTTTGCCAAAGTACGTCACAGCAAATCAGTGTTGGATTATTTTGTCCTCATCGACGTCCTTTTCTCGCTCTTCACACATATAGATACGGTCTAGATTTCGCACAAGCCTGGATTGATGCTGCTAAACGCGCCGGATCCGTGGAGCGTGTCGTAATGTTGAGTGGACTACCACCCCAAATTAATGGTTCCATTGATGATCCAACGGTCATCGCGTCAGAACAGCCAGTGGTTAAGAGCGGACTATCCTGGACTTTGCTTCGACCACCATTCTTTCATTCGAACTCTATGCAGTGGGCCAAGAGTATCATATCTGAAGGTACGTCAAATAACACCGATTTATAGCGGCAGAAAGCCCGTCACTTCTTTTTGCTCTTGTCGATTTTTAATATTCTCATTCTTCCTGCTTGTTCTAGATTGCATAAGAATGCCATGGGGCTTCCGCAAATTCTCTGGCATCGGACTTACGGATATGGCTGCTGCATTCTTCCATGTCTTGTTGGATCCAGTTGCGAAACATAACGGGAAGGCGTATGCTCTTACTGTTCGAGAGTGAGTGTGTTGTCTTTCACTTTATATTGTTGTCACTAGGGACTGATTTTGTAGTGTACTAGCTTGACAGGTGGAAACGAAATCGCTGCTGCATTCTCACGGGCTTTGGGACGTACTATTCGTTATGAGCCGTTAACGATCCCTCAGTATCTTGATGTGCTGAGAGCTCAGGGGCGACCTGAGCTGTCGTTGCTGTTTGCGTCTGTTGTTTTCCAAAAGGTATCCACAAGTCCACGAAACCGCTGGTTTGTCATTATTTATGTTATTAACCAAGTGGTACTCCTACAGGTCTTGGATGGTGGCTACGAACAACAATCAAACGACCTAAAGTACCTCACGGGACGGGACGGCGAATCATTTGAAGAATATGTATTCGCAAACAAGCACCTTTTCGGATCTTTATAAAATTAGAATTATTGAAATACAAAACATTGTTTAAACATACATCTATTTATATCTCCCAGTTACCCACAAGCACAACACTCTTCTCACTATCACCATCCGCGTACCCAACCAACATAATCCTTCCAAACGCCCACACTTTCGGCCTCACGAGCCGAAACGCATTCCCAAACGCCGTACCCACCCACTCATCATCCACAAACACTTCCCACGTGATTATAGGAATGTCCTGTAAATTCCAGGATAACGTGAATTCAACGTTTGGGCCAAGGTCTGTTATATCGGACGTTGTTAGGGATAGATGGTGATCAGGTGGGGCTGGTGGATTGCTTGGGTCTGGGTCTATGAGTGATATCTCGCCTATACGAGCAAGGATATCTGTTTCTGTGCCCGGTACTTGTTCATCTGGGAGTATATCGGACTTGCTCACTCCATATGTATGAGAATGAGACTTGTGAGCAAACACCAGTCCCAATTCTTTCAACACATCTCCACTACTCCATACTGCCCCTAAATCAGTTTCTAGTGTCGTCCAATCACCAACGACACTAACTAATTTGGGAAACACGACATATTCTGTCCCTGTTTCGTGTGTTATGATAAATCCGATTGCAATGTCCTGGGACACATCTGTTACTCTTACACGTAGGTGACTCAGACTGTCACCATACGCGATATCCAGGCCAAATAATGGGATTGTAACCAAACTTTGGTTTAAAGGACGATCGCTCCCACGAATGACAAGACTAGAGCCACCCCAAAACGCTTTCCCCGTTTCGAGTTTAGATGTATAGGCACAAGTCGTACGATCTGGACGTAGATTGCTGCCGTCCAGTACAAGGATGGTGGATGGACGGTGATTGAAACTGAATTACCGTGAGTATTTTCAAAGGGAGAGCTTTTGGTTGTGAGTTTTACCTCGGCAAGAGTGACGTCCTTCCGATATGATGCCACGGCGTTGAGCTCACTCGGTTCCCACCAACATAATACTCGAGACCAGCTCCAAGACAAAAGTTGGAGTAGAGGGAGGTGATAGAAGCTCGTGGTTTAATATAATCTGTAATACATCCTAGATCTAAAGAAGTTGCGTCTTGGCAAAAAACTGCAAACTACGATAGGATATTTTTTCCATACCATTTTCATCAGGATTTGTCGAAGCGTTTTCCTCAACATCCTTCGCTGGCAAGACAATCTTTGACGGGTCCATCTTATGAATACCATGCCACAAACAAGCCTCATACAACTCAAACATGCTCGAATCAAGGTGCTCATAACTCCATCCTGGCGCGAACATTGCGACTGATGTCCCGGCGTCCTTGATTACTCTTAGAGCCTAAACATCAAACTCATTAGCCCGATGTTGCACAAGAAGCTGAATGTTACATACCTTGTGCACATTAAATCCACCACCACCAAACGTGTTCCTTCCCCAAAAATCAATCCCAACAAACACGTCCGTCCTTTTATCTCCAGCTTCTTGAGAATCGTGTGCAGGTTGATGTGCCTTCCAAGTATAGTTCGTGAAGATCGCGTCAGCGGCTTCAAAGAATGGGCGGTTGCGGGACGTGAGACCGTCTTGCCATTCAATCTTTCCTACAAGAATGAAAGTAATAAATAAGCGTTATCATAATGATAGAGTCAGAGGTATAGCGACATGTTATCGGAGCAAGATAATAGCAAAATCAGAGCATTCTTGTAACGGAATGGGCAAAAAAACATAGGTTGCCACTGTCAAAGTCTGAATTCAACAGAACCAGCCAAACCGACCTTCAGTAGTCAGACTATCATACCAAATCACTAGCGACCCAGGCACATATTCATGCATGGTGTCGGTCAAGATCTCAACAAACTTGACCATGTCGTGGGCTTGTTGAGCATTCCTCAGAGGAGATTCGATATTCAAAAGCCAGCCGTCAAATGCATAGTGTTTAGCAATCTGTGCTGTGTGTAAGAAAGTGAGAGATAGACGCGAGAGAGATAAACTTGTTCTTCTGTGTCAGTTGGTTTTTGGTACATACCAAGTTTGACAGCAAACTGATCTGACACTGTTCCACTACTTGGATCATCTACACCATAGATAAGTCTTAAATTCTCCTCGATTCCTTCATCCCATTCAGTTATAAACGTTCCAAGGATCTGGTTATGGAAACATCGTCAGCACATTTTCGCTTCCTTTTTGCTTTCAGTTGAATTCACACCTTGACATTGTTCGTATGTGCAGCATTAATCCAGGTAGGTGGTGGAATAGTAATCCTCCAATGACTGAAGTCTACAAAACTCTAGGGTTAGCGTTTTCAGCAGTTTAATGTCGAAGCTTTACACCACAACGTTACATATAAACACGTCAATTGAGGACCAATGGTCGAATCTATACGCGTTAAATTGATGATTTCCTTGCCATGATGCGTCCTCGTTATATCCTCCTTTGAAATCATGACAGACAATTACTTTTGGTCGTGATTTTTCTGGCTTCTTGACAGAATCTCGACGGATTGTAACATAGACAGGAGTTTCTGCTGAATCCCAATCGGCGAGTTCCTGTAACGACTTAAGCGGTGCAGTCACGAACGGTGGCATCTTGACCAAAGAGAACCAAACATATACATGCGACTAGATCTATTTTACTTGTAACTTTGATACAGATGCGAACTGATAATTTATGTCCCTAGTACTCATCCAACACTGCTTGAAACAGCGAAACTCCACGCGTCAGGACTCACTTGCACCTGCACCTCCTCCTCCTCTAGCCGTATGCTGATCCAACGCATCCTTCATCTTGGATCTCAATAAATCAACAGCCTCAACAAGCAACTCCAAATCCTTTTCTTCACCATGTACATTCGTTTTGATTGGCATTGGGTGTTGATCGGGACGTGCTAGTACACCCTTGTCAGCGAGTAAGCGTATTACGACTCGTAGTCTGTTTTGAATGACCTAAGTAAGAGAATATGTGAGTTTCACGCATATGATGTCAATGACAAAAAACCAGCCAACGGCATTACGTTCAAGGCATCAAAGTATCTCTTTGCCAGATCGTCAAACGCTAATCCCGACAATGGATCTTTGGTTGGTGCAGTTGATGTCAACATACTGGTGGCTTGAGATGCGACTCGTAGTAGAGCGACAATGGTCTAAGTTGAATACCGTGTTATTTGATGTTTCATAGTTTCGACAAAGGAAAGACAAACAAAGCATACCAGTTCTATACTATTGATTTCCTTAATAATATCATCAGTTCCAGGCTCTCTGTCCTCATTTGAATCAGGCGTCTGTCCTCCATCTTCCTCTACCTCGTCCACTTCCATTTTGGAGCTCAAGCTCCGTGTTGCAGAGCTAGAGAGGAGAGGATAGATATAAGGCAGGCCTGTACTTATCAATAGATTTTAATTAGCTCAGTGCGTTTTATCGTTCGCTAACGACTTGTATTGAAATATAGTGTCGAATGTTGACAATGCAAGAAGAGCGTGATGCAGCTCAAGCCAAGGAGGAGACTGAACGAATGAAGGAACTCGAACAGCTCTTACATGGTACCATCACGCGTTATCAACCGCCTTGGCTCTCTTACGACGTGCATCTGATTTGAACACTGCCATTAAAACCACCATCGTTTTAGACTTGGACGATACTCTATCACAACCCGTTGAAGACATAGTTCCCATAGTGGAATCAGTCATGCAATCTGTTGCAAGTAAAATACATGCTATTCGAGGCTCGCATGATATGAAAATCATTGCAGAAGAACTATGTCAGTCCAAGCTCTTTACTGACGAGGGCGACCAGTTCGCCAAAATACTGGCCAAACAAGATATCGAGGTATTTCGTAATCATTCTTTTTGTCGACAACCTCTTGTCCTGGAACTAATTGTGTTGGGTTTTCCCAAAAACAGAAACTGGATGCAGACAAGGGATACGTTGTCGTCTCTCTTCTCTTTCATGTCGGTCAACTATCGCCCAACGTCTATAGAAGACTCGCTGAAGACGACTGGTTTACGAAATTACGTGATGTGGTGTTATCGAGGGCTTGGGCTTCAGCTGTGTTTAATAAGGGGGATAGAATGCATCATGCTGCTGCTCGATTGCTATATGAAGTCTGTCGAGTACAGGAGTTGTCTATATCTGAAATGGGTATGAGAGCGATTTCGTGCTGATTTCAGATTCGAGTAGCCGACAGTCTGATATTTTTATCGCACTTAGAGTTGCTCAACGATGAACTGATACAGTCGATATGTGACACCATTGAAAGAACGAGAGACGATCATCGAGAGGAATTCAATTATGATCTGATTCGATTGCTGGTAAGCTCTTCACGCGAAAGAAGAACAGTCTTGCCCAGAATGTGTACTAACATCCCTTCGTCTCAATCGCTAGTTGATATTCAACGACCAATTCACGAAGAAGAATGCTCGAACCCTCGTCATGATAAACCGAGTGCTTAGCTCAGTAGGAAGCAGAATCAGTCACAGCAAGACATTGACTGAGAATCTCGTCTTTATGTTCAATCGAGCTGGTAGGAGATCTTCAGTGGAAATTCAGATCAGGATTGATTACCAACCCTTTCTTTATCCCCAATAGATGACATGCCCACACAAATTCTCTTGATTGAGTTCCTCAAAGTGCTATTTGAGGACTCCACGACTTGGGATATCATCTATACCAATGATTTGAGAATCGTTTTGGATGTGATTGTTCGAGAGACTAGGAATGTGGAAGATGAGGTAAGGCTATAATTTCTTCGATTATCAGCAATACCATGTTTGACACTTTTTTCCCTGGTCCTTCTCAGCTCCAATACATGTACATAAACATGCTACCACCACTACTCCTTAACACTAACCTCGGAGAACTGAATTACAAAAAGGAAGAAACCTCTAAACTGTTGCATGAACTGATCCACGACCGATTCGGACACGTCAGCTTACGAGTTAGAAAAGCTGCTGAAAAGGTGTTGGCTGATACTGAAGCTATATTGAATCATTGAAGGGAACGTAGAAACTTGCATAAGAGCTGGATACCTTGTAGATAACGCCACGGTAATACACTTTGCACATGTATCCAAACAACCAACTCCTGTTTTTTGGAAACACCACAGCATGAGGATTCTCTTTAAATTTAAGCATTAGAACCATCACTATCTCAACTGGATGATACACTATTCAAGGCCCTGAAGATACTGCTGAATCGTGGATTCGATACCTCTTACGGTTGCGTACTTGCAATTCGTGGCTCGCATAATGAAAAACCATAGCGAAGTCCTATACCAGGTAGCCCTTGTCATGGAAGAAAGTGATGAGTTTTCCAAATCGTGCCTTTTTTGTGCTTTGGACCGGACAGAAGCTCGATGCAGACCAGGGATACGATGTCGCCTTTTTTCGTGTCTACGTCGGTCTGATCCCGACTGTGCATAACAGACTTGCTGAAGCAGGCTGGTTTGGCAAATTAAGACACACGTGTCATTGAGAGAGCTCGAACTTCAGCTGTTCTTGACAACGGTGGTATAATGCATTATGATGCTGCTCGATGGCTCTATGAAGTGGACTGACAATCTGGCGTTAGATTTAATCGAGATGCCAAGGAAGAGACGTTTCATTCTTGAAAATTACTCGGCTGTGAAGGTCGCCTTTTTTGCACAATGCTAAGATAGAAGGCATGACAACACAAATCCTCTTGGTTGAGTGTCTGAAAGTGCTGTTTGAGGAATTCAAGACATGAAATATCAGCTACACCAAGGAGTGCTCTGACGTTATGATTCGTTAGACTAGGAATGTGAAAGATGAGGTATGCATGAAAGATCCTCACTCAAAAACGATTCCTCGTCAATGATACAGATTATCATTTGTTGTTTGTTCTGTCTCAGCTCTATTACATACACATTAACATGCTACCGCCGCTACTCCTAGATGCTGCCGTCGGAGAACTGCACTACCAAAAGGAGAAAACTCCAAAATCGTCGAACGGACTGATACATAACAGACTCGGACACGTCAGATTACGACTTAGGAATGCAGCTGACTAGGCGTTCACTAATACTGAAGCTGTACGAAAGCATTCGAAGCACTTGCATGAGAGCGAGATACCCTGTATGATAACTATAAATCCATTTTGCGCCAGCTTTGTAGCTTTTTTTGCATAACAAGAAAGCCTTACGCATGAGGCTCTATTTGCCGAAAACCATTCCGTTTCATTACAAAAAGAAAACAGTGCTAGGTATTCTTTAAAGTTTGGCACCAGCAGCACCACCTTTACCCTTTTTAGATCCACCGCCCAACGGACTTGGTGGCATCTCGACCACATTCGAGTTCAAGGCATACGCAGACCATTCCGTAATCATTGATTCAAGTCTCAGAGGTTCTTTGGCAGCAATGTTAGTTACCTCGCCTGCATCAGCGGCGACATTGTATAATTCCCATTTGCCGGATCCTATGAAAAGGATATGTTGGGTGATGTTAAAGAAACGAGGTATGAGGGAGAGAGCTTACCCATTGGTTTAGGAATAAAGATTGCCTTATAATCCCCCTTCCTGATGGCTTGTTGTCCAAACAACTCCCTGAAAAACGCGAAACGATCAGACCAAAAAACATCCAATATTTCTTGAGAACTAAAGAGCCAACGCTCGTCTCAAACCCACTCACCAGCAAATGGCATAATCATCAGGATAAACCTCACTCGCCGCACCACTCAACAACGGTACCCACGATTTGCCCCTCACGGGCAGCACTTTACGACCTCTAAATACTCCATTCCCGGTCTCTGATGGGTGTGTCGCGCCAGCTAATTCCAGCATAGTTGGTAGGAGATCAAGGCATGTCGTCATTGCGTGTGTGATGTTTGCTTGCTTGTATTTCGGGTAGTGGACGATACATGGGGTGCGGATTCCGCCTTCGGTGATCCAGGTCTTGTATAGGCGGGACGGGGCAGTAGCTTAAAAAACAGTGATGAGAGGACTTAGACTGTCAAGTTGCAGTTGAGGTGGGTTACGTACCAGCTTGTGCCCAACGTGGACCATACTGGTGAGCAAATGTTAGTGTTCAAGTTGTCTGTAAACGTGTGATGGAGTGTCTGACTTACGTAGACATACTACGAAGAGAAAAACCGAACGAGTCAGCCAGGGAATGTTACTGCGACAAACAAAGTTCACTACAACTTACAGAGTTCCCTCTCCCAATGTTCTCCAAACTATTATCATAGTACTTTTTAATAGCATTTTGCACCCGTTCTCCAAACATGGGTCGTGCCTCAAGGAGCCCTCCCTCTGGAAAAGAAAATCAACCTTCAGATCAAGCGATTTATCCGTTCAAACTTTCAATTCCATACCAGCTCCATTATCCGAAATAAACTATAGTAACAAAGCATACGTGTTAGTCAGTCCTGTACATTCATACACGCAATCTCTCAAGTGTACAGTAGCATTTTTCCCGCATACCATGATAAACGTATTCTCAAACTCTCCCGTCGTCTTCAAATACTCGACAACCTTGCCCACATTCTCATCAATAGACTCAACCATTGCGGCATACACTTCCATCATCTTTGCGGATTTTTTACGTTCGTCTTCGGCCAAGTCGACCCAGTTCTTGGTCTTGAAGTGCGGCACCATGGGATGTGGGTGGACATTTTGCGGGATTAGCCCGAGACGCTGTGGTTTTTAAACTGGTCAGGTGTAGAAAAAACGAACAGACCATGGAGGTTCCTACCTTCAGGTGTTCGATCCTTTCGACACGCAATACTTCTGGCCCAGCATCGTACCGGCCCTTGTATTTGGCGATGAGGCGGTCGGGTGCTTGGAGTGGGAAATGGGGCGCTAGTTGTGGGACGGCGAATGTTGATGTGAGGTTTGCGTCATTGGGTGTTAAAATGGTAGGATTTTTTTAGCTCATTCCTTCGTTTCTCTGTTTATAAACGTTCTCTCAACTTCAAACCCTTACCAGTATAAGGCAAGTACGCAAAAAATGGCGCCTGCTTCTCCGTGGGACTACGTCCTTCCAAATACTCAACCAAACGATCCGTAAACGTTTCCGTACTATAAAAGTCTGCCGGAAGCGAACTGGCTGGAATGAATTGGTCTCCCTCCATGTACTGTTAAAAAATGGAATTTGTTCATATCTAATGCTATTTTTTGGGGGATGCTAAGCAAACGACATACCAGAGGTGGTTTCCCAGGATTACGCAGTGGCGACCCAGGCCCCTCGTCTACATCCGAAGCATCCGAAGGCTGTACTTGTGGCTCGAATGCATAATGATTATGTCTATCGCCCAACAAGACGTGCGTTAGCCATCCGCCTCTCCAGTTGCGGAATCCAGTAAACTGTACATCGGTTTTTTTGAACCCACCCTCCATGCAACATACTAAAATTCCTATCAAACCCTCTCGAGCACGGTGCCGTGGCCTTTGTCAACCCCAAATGCCATTTGCCGCTCATGAGCGTGAAATATCCAGCGTCCTTCATGAGTTCAGGCAGGGCTGCGACTTTACGGTTTAGTTCGCCCTCGTAGCCTTCCTTGTCTTTCCAGTATGCTTGTTGGGCTTTGCTGCACGAAGAACGGAAATGGTTAGATGTTGCGATTTGTTTGGCAAATGCACCATTTGAACGGGATTTTTTTGCATCGTCGGTTTAAAAAGTGTTGTTGCATGATGTGAGAGCTACCTTCCAGCAGTCATGAACTCAACCATCTAAAAGCAATACATTCGTGAGATTCATCCAATCATCCAAAACGTGAACAGTTTTTACCTGACCAACGCCAGCCAAATGATGATCCGTTCCAGACATGAGCATTGCTCGTGTAGGACTGCATGCGGACGCCGTATGGAATCCAGTGAATCTCGTTCCGGCTGCTCCTAGCCTAAGCAAGAAAAGCACGATCAAAACGACGTTATAGCCTTTTTACTGTATAGCTTCAAAGCGTGATATGCATGATGATGGTGGTATTTTAACGCATCAGCCCGATATTCAAACAGATCCCTGCATCCACATTCCACATGAAAGAACCATGAAATTGCATCGTTGCTTACTTGTCCAAATTCGGTGTCTTGATCTCCCCACCAAAACATCCAATATCCGAGAATCCGAGATCGTCTGCGACAATGATTAAGAAGTTTGGACGTGCCATTATCCTGGTCCTACAAAGAGTGGTTTGTTCAAACGTTTGGTTAAAATGTTGCAAGAGTGGAAATGTCGCAATAGTAAAAACCTCAACCAATTTTGGGAAAACTTGAAGGGCAAGGGCAGTAATAGTCAAACGTACGATGTAAAGACTTACCTGATTAAGGTCTTGTAAAGGTTTTCGTATTGCGATCAGGAACCTTTTGACACATGGGTTTTGTACTACAAAAGCAATTCATGGAGATGGATGAACATTCACCCTCACACGAAGAGCTTGTGAACACCGTAGCAATGATGATCTCTAACACGGTCAGACACGAAGAAACGCGTAATGCAAAAAAAGAGACTCTTCTCGAAACATAATCGCGTCAAGTGTGAGCACCTATCTTATATAAACTATACAACTACCATCATTTCATTCCGTGCTATGAGCTTACCTTTACACATTACTGTACAGGACATTCGCCATCCTCTTCCTAAACAAAAAAAATCAGCCATCAAGTCCTCTCGACAACCCAATGTTATTATCACATACCTCCTCATCACCACCACCTCCGCCGCCTTGCCCACCAGTAGCACTACTACCCGCACCACTACCCCTCTGTCTCCCCATCGTAGACAATAAACTTCTCAACATACTTCTCGTAATAACCAACTCTCCATCCTGATCATTCCTCCTCTCATCAGACTCGGCGACAATCGCATCCTGGTGCTGCAAGAGTGAGCTTGATACGGGTAGTCCAGCTTCACTGGCGAAGGTACCGCCTGGGAAGGTCGTTGACGCATCGCTCGTGAATGGTTGTGTGAGAGATGGGGTGGTTGCGTTTGATGCTGTGCGGAGCCGGTGTGAGAGGCCCATTGAACGGTGTGATAGGCGTGGAGATGAGTTTGTTGTGGGTTGGGGAGTTGATGAGGTGGTGGATGATGATGAGGGTGCTGAAGTGGTGATTTGTTCGGAGGCTTGTTTTGGGTATATGGGTTCGAATAGTTTGACGGTCTACAAATCAAAGCGGAATCAAGATGATACTTAAGAAATCGAAAGAGCGAAAAAATAAGAGATGAGATCATAAAGGTATGCTCAAGTGCTTACATCATCAATTCCAGATACAGCGACAGTTGGCAGATATGGATGAGACTCAACGACATTCACTACTTGCTCATCACCACGTAGTATTTGCAAGATCCGCGAAGTCTTCTTGTCCCAGATAAAAAACAATCCTGCAAGAAAAAAGACTTAAACCGTCAAAACAGTTCCAATACGTACCTTTTGAATACCACCACACACGCACCATTATCACTCCCACTAACAACAAGACTCGAATCATGCCCAATAAAATTCACATCCTTGACAGTCTGCGAATTGATATGTCCACTATACTTTTGGGTATACGTAGAAATCAACTCTGTCTGTGGAAACGCCACCCGATTCCTCCTTGACGGCATCAATTCCGAATCACTTCCCGATTCATCCGATGATTCCATATTGCCCTCTCCTCCCTCATTCGCATCCATATCATTAAACGCATCCCAATCATCATCAGCTCCTTCCTCATCATCATCGGCATCAGCAGCAGCGACAACATGCTTCAATTTCCCATCTGGATCGTTGATTTCCTGTACTCGTACATCAGTACTGATACTGCATGATTCCGGAACCTCAAGTTTAGATTGATGGTCACACATCCAATTCAAAAACGATTCCGCATCTCCGTTATTCATGACACCGTTCGTGACATCGACGATTGCATCAGCGAGTTTGTCATCAACTGGCCAATCAATACCATCCAGATCGCTTTCAGCTTGTTCAATGCTTCCTTCCTTGTAGCTTGGATCAACAATATATACAGCCCATGATGATGCAACTCGAAGTACAAGCGACGGAGCCACATTCGAATCAGCATATTCCATGGCCTCTGTAGCTTCCGACCCAGCATTCATGAGTCGTTGCAGGATTACCATGTTTGTGTTTTGGTATCCGTCACCTGCTTCTCCTTCTTTTGATGGTGTTATAATAAATATGGGTGGAGATGAAGAGTCTGGTTCCAAGTTTGGTATCATGTCTATATCATTATCTTCTGTACCAGTAGTGGCAGTTCGTTTTCGTTTCAATGGACTTTCAGGCTGTTTAACCACTACCGTTGTTGTTGTTGACGACTCTATCTTATCAAAATCGGATGCGCCCCATGCCAGATACGCTCTAGCCATGTTTCGACGTGCCATGGCACACATTTTTTGAGACTTTGATGATTTGAGCATCTTTTTCTCGTTGAGTACTTGAGCGACTTTTGAGAGATGTGTGATGGATGCTTCGTAATCTTTGTTTACTTCATACTCCAATGCTGCTTGTTGGAATAAATCGATAAGGGAAGCTATTGGATCTGTTTTTATCGGTTGTGGAAAAGGAGATGGTTGAGCAGTATCGACTTTGACCCGTTGCCGAATGGAAGAGTGTCTGAATGTTGAGCCTGGTGATATAAAGTTTCCAACAGCAGCCGATGAAGAGATGTCAAACAAGTATATATGGTCACTAAATGTCAGAAATCGTAGTCAACCAAAAATTGGGAGGCGTAAAAGCATTGATTTGCTACAACATACTTGTGCCAACTTCCAAGCAGCTCCCTTCCATTATACTCTGAGAATTTACACGCGGTTATATTCCCTATAATTCAAACCCGAATTCAACAAGAAGGTTCCAACACAAATCATTTTAAACAAGACAAACCTGATGCTTTAACTGACGACGGGCGAAACTTTGATACTGGCACCTTTGCCGACCGCACATCATAAAGGTACATATGAGGATCCGCACCAGCAACAGCCACGTAATTCGTATTCAAATGACTCTGCGAGATGGTGTTGAGCTCGATAGAGTGATCTGACAAGTCGATAATTGGAGCAGGACAACTGCGATTGCTTGTAGTGCATCGATGAGGTGTTCGTAAGTCGAATCTCCGTACGGTGCCATCTAAGCACACTGCGTCAGTAGAAAATAGAGGGTGTAATTGTTTCAATACAGGAATGTATACCTTCTCCACATGCGATGAATACGTTTGGATCTCCAGGCGTGGTAACGATTCTTTTAGCACGATCTCTAAAACAAGAGTACGTTGACCGTAGTGTCTGTCGGGAAGCACCGATGGAGATGTCGATAACTTTTACGTCACCGTCACCAGCACAGCACAGGACGACCGCGTCGCCTGTAGCAGGCATGAATTTGGCACTGAATATGTTTGCGCGATGGCCTGTAGGGAATCGAGATAGGAGTTTGGTTGGTGCCGGACTGTTCTTTGAGGATGGTGGGCCTGGCTCGTATCTAGATGTTGAGTTATTGTCAGAAGATGGAGGCGAAAAAGGGTCCAAGAAGAACCTAATGCTTTTGTCAAACCTCCAAAGGCATAAGTGAGTATCATCGCTACAATCAAAACAGATTAGCTCTCGGTAACTCTGACATTCACAAAACCACGCAACCCACCTTCCACTAATCAACAACTCTCCCGTTGAATTCCAGCTAGTTTGCAACAATATACAAAATCATGTGAATTTAATGTCGACGGGACAACACGGTTCAGTCATATAACACAGCATACCTAAGAGCATTCACACATCCTCTATGACCAGACAATACCTGGCTGAGTGTCAGTCTGCTGGTAGCATGAGATGTTAGCAGTCGTTGACGCTCAAAGCTGCAGGTTGGATTTGCCAAGTGTTCTCGCTCTCGGGCAAAGCTGTAGAGTCCGAGAGGAGTCCGAAGGTCCATGGTGGAGAAGCTTGTGACGGTCCTCTTTAACTGCTTTTTTTGTAAGTGTTGTTCTTACACTTAAAAGAGTACGCTCCAAACACACCCAATTTCGGGTATATAGACACGCATTAAAACAATTTTGTTATTTTGTTCATATATTTCACTCATATTCCCACTCTACAAACAAAAAACTACAATTGGTTTCAGTCACGGATATCATTATGTCCCTTCACACATATTAAACACAATTTTCACATATCATATCACCCATATTATTTATGCTTTAACTTCCCGTTTCGTTTCAGCAGCCACTACCACTTGCTTCTTGAAAAAGACCTGATCAAACACCATCCTGAAAACTCCCGGCAACACCCGTGGTTCAAACTCAAAGAATGTCATCATCACACCACATAACGGGGCAAGATACATCATCTCAGCATATTTAGGCATGCCCTTTGGAATCCATCCGTAGTGCTGCCATTGGTAGAACAATGACTAAACGAGTAATTTGAATACGTTAGCACAACAGCCAACACGATTAAGACTAGCGTTAGAAAAGAATAGCATCACAATTGAGACCACTTCAAAACCAAAACTCACCTGCGTAGCAAACGGTATACAATAAAGCGCCAGCTCAACCTGTCTTCCATAATTCTCCAACAGGTTCGAGAATCCCGATACCAGTCCTCCAACATACACAGCCAAATGACTCTCCCTCTTTGTCAGATTACGAGAATAGCATTGCACCAAAATGCCAGTATTTAGCATGATTCCAATCGCGATACACGATTGTGCGACGGCCATACTGAATTTGAAGGGCCAGAGTATGATGGATTGGATTTTGGAGAGGAGGGTTGGTTTCGGTTTTGGTTTGTCGGATTTAGTGGAGGGTCGGGTAGGACGGCGACCGAGGAGCGACGTCACGTAGCCGGTTACGATTGCGCCGAGGTAGACGCCGGTGTAGATTTTGAATCTGGTGATGGAAGAGGTGTGAGTAAAAGGAAGCGAGGGACTTGGGTTAGAATGCTGAACTTACAAGTCATAGATCGACTTTATGACACCTCGCACGAATGCCTCGGAACAGGATTCATAGTTGGGGTGTAATTGGGCACCTGTGCAAAGATTGTTAGATTATGTTCACATCAAATGTTCTCGTCATGCCCTTGTCATGCTTACAGAGAATATGATCATGCTTAACCCCATGTGGTATGATATCAGCAAACACCTTCAATCCCAACTTTTCCAAAAAGTGAAGCTTGGAATCAACATGGTCGATTTCAATCGATTTGGCGGTATTGTTTATGAGATCGTCTAAATCGAGAAGACTTGTTAAATGAAGCTCAGAAAGAAGGTTCAACACAGGACTTACTGGCAAGTTGCGCATGCATTTCATACGTCTTTGGTTTCTGGTTGTAGTAGAAAACGGTGCTGGTGCAAGAGCTTAGGAATTGTAGGTATGAGCGCTACAAAGACGTGAAGAACATCTTGTTAGAACGCAATAGTTGCGTGTTGATCTGCAATGAACGACAAACTTACCGGTAGTCCATTCGGCAAAAACTGCCAGCAATACCCAATCTGCGACACAGTCACCATATATATAATCGTAGCACCATATTTACCCAAGAACTTCAATGCGAAGTCTTGGATTTTCAACATTGTCGATTCAGTCTTTAGCTCAGCGGGAACCTCATGTTTGACAGCATCCGAGATTTTAGCATTAGATACAGGTGCAGCAGCGACAGCAGTCATAGGCGAGAGGAGCGACAATGCATTAAGTTTCTTGGCGCTAGCTATATCCACAGCCGAATCGACACGTTTCGTTGGTGTTACATCCGTGACCACAACAGCATCCTCCAACACTGGTGTTGCAACCACAGGAGCAGCCTGTATACTCTTTACTTTCTCATCAACAGCCTTCCTCGCAGCTCCATTCTTGGCATCCAGCGTATTATATGTGTATTTCGACACTATCCAGAACGTGCGTGCGAGCACGAATAAGGCATAGTCCTGTCGTCTCGTAGCGTCCCGGTCTAGCAACAGCGTCATAGAAGCTAGCGTTCCAGCAATAAAGGATTTGAGAAAGCTTGATATCGGCGTGTACGTATCAAGTCCAAGCTTGATGGTTCGGTATGCAAATACGGCGAGTGCTGCGATACCGCTAAATTGCATTGCGTCGAGCCCGCCGAGGTATTTGATTACTTCTATTGGTCTTTGGAAATAATAATAAACTAGTTAGTTCAAATTTTAAATGTTTGGATTCTAAACATTTTGTGATGTTGACGAGAACCATAGATCTAGGACCCACTTTTTGATAATCATGCCAGATAGCACTGGTCCCGGCAGCTTTGTAGCAATCTGCAGCGCGTAGCATAGCAATGCAGCCTTGGCCGACCCGATTATGATCTGTTGCAAATTGTCCTGTTCTGCTGGAGCTTGCATGTCTCGAGCTACCTTTGATGAAGCCATTGGGGCGATTAAATCTAGATAATAATATTACCACTAAATTGTTGTAGATTAATATCGTAGAGAGTTGACGGGTTGCGATGATGGAGATCTAATTTTTGCACGGCAACAATTTTTTGTGAGACGTGAGAATTTGAAATAGAACAATCCACTCGAAATTACGTATGTGAGACACCAGTCGGACAATGGATGAATTTGTGCATGCAGCATGGTGGAGACGTTGACGTACCTGGAGGCCACCGATCGATACTTGGTTGTTGCTTCTGTGCGACTGACAGGCATGCGTAACAAACTGCCGTCGGATTACATTTGGCGACATCTCTGCAACGTTAATCGTAGATCTTATTCTCAATGCAGCCAGCTAGGCAGTTGAGTACTTCCGGCACAGTTCTTCTCTGCGCTGTGATTGATCACGAAACTATGTACGCCTTTTGTCTCCGTCCTCACACACAACCTCCTAACACCTAACTACACAAATGTAAATCATGTAAAGCTTTCTATTTTGCAAAAGCACTCTACCAAAACATGAGATTCTCTACGAGTTTTCCACAGAAACTCCATACAATTTTTTTGCGATTGAATGATTGATTGCCGTTCCACTCAAATTTAAGCAGCAACGGAAGCAACAACGGGTCCAATAACATCAGCATGTTGAGCAGATCCCTCAACGATTGCTTTTTGGGTGGCAACGGTGGTTGGGTCAGCAGCCATGGTGGCGAGACCAGCTTGGTCGCCAAAGATGGAGACCAAGACGTAGATCTTGGTGTCGATGGTAGATTTGTAGAGGGAGAAACGCTTGTAGCCTGTTACAAAAGTCCGAGTTAATGGGGATTGTCATTGAAAAGGGGCAGGGAGCAAATACAAGGGACGTACTGGGGATTTTAGCCATGTCAGCACGGACGAGTGCGTATCCGGATTCAAAGTCGACGGCTGGGGTTTCGGTCTCTAACAAGAATGTGAAACGCGTTTAGAGCGAAAGTCCAAGTATTCACCCTCCAAAAACCGAATTAAAGCATTCGCTAACTCACTTCCTTGAGACAAGGTGATGGACAAGATGTCTGTGGCGGCTGGGACTTGAGAACCTTCACGGTGGACCAAGTCGAATGGTCCTTGTAAGAATGCACCGGCAGCTACATGTGGGAAGCGAAATCAATACAAGGACCAACTGGTCGTTATGCAGAAACGTACCAGTGTAGAGAGGAGTGATGGTGGCAATGGCGGCTTGCATGTTAGCATCAGTGTCGAACTAGAACGACGACATGGTTAGATTTAGGAGAAACCAAGTTTGGCCGCAACATTAAAAAAATGAGTACGTACTTGGTGGAGGACTACATGGGTGGTAGTTGGGGCTTCACCAGCGACGTGCTTTACAACTGCGATGACGGTGGTTCCAGCAGCCTAAGCATCAGAACAAAAGTTTGTTTAGCACCTCGTGGATTTGTAAAAGGACGCAAGAACACAAACACAGCGAAATACGGCGACGTGCAGGCTCACCTTGGCCTTGATGGCTTCAAGAGTAGCTATTACAACAAGATGGAAACCAGATTAGTAATTTGGATGAGAGCCTAATTGCCCGACACACATTGTAAAACCAAGTTTTTAAGAGGGTGAACATACCGGTGGTGGTGTCAGTTTCTGACTTGAGGAGAGCGACGTACATAGCAGCACCGGTTGCCATTTTTGTTTATATGATTCGGGGTTGGGAGAGAGTTGGGAGGTTGTAGTTCTGTGAGTAGATGGGATGGTTACAAAGTTAGAACGTTTCAGGCAGCTTCCACACGTTCGCAAGTTACAAGCTTAGAGCAAAGAACCAGATACACATACCTTTTATGGTGTTGTTGATGTATGAAAACGATTTTGGAAGACAGAAGAACGATCAGGTGAGAGGCTCATCCCTTTCGCGTTTTTCGTCCACTACTGCCTATACCCTTTGGC